>NC_034181.2:11724553-11828590 GCF_002021735.2 Oncorhynchus kisutch
TCTGTCTGTCACCAGTCATGAAGAACCAGGGGAGGGTATTCAGTCTGTCTCCAGTCATGAAGAACCAGGGGAGGGTATTCAGTCTGTTACCAGTCATGAAGAACCAGGGGAGGGTATTCAGTCTGTCTGTCACCAGTCATGAAGAACCAGGGGAGGGTATTCAGTCTGTTACCAGTCATGAAGAACCAGGGGAGGGTATTCAGTCTGTCTGTCACCAGTCATGAAGAACCAGGGCAGGGTAATCAGTCTGTCACCAGTCATGAAGAACCAGGGGAGGGTATTCAGTCTGTATTCAGTCTGTCTGTCACCAGTCATGAAGAACCAGAGGAGGGTATTCAAATCAAATCAAATCAAATGTATTTACATAGCCCTTTGTACATCAGCTGATATCTCAAAGTGCTGTACAGAAACCCAGCCTAAAACCCCAAACAGCAAGCAATGCAGGTGTAGAAGCACGGTGGCTAGGAAAAACTCCCTAGAAAGGCCAATACCTAGGAAGAAACCTAGAGAGGAACCAGGCTATGTGGGGTGGCCAGTCCTCTTCTGGCTGTGCCGGGTGGAGATTATAACAGAACATGGCCAAGATGTTCAAATGTTCATAAATGACCAGCATGGTCGAATAATAATAAGGCAGAACAGTTGAAACTGGAGCAGCAGCACAGTCAGGTGGAAGTTGAAACTGGAGCAGCAGCATGGCCAGGTGGACTGGGGACAGCAAGGAGTCATCATGTCAGGTAGTCCTGGGGCATGGTCCTAGGGCTCAGGTCAGTTGAAACTGGAACAGCAGCATGGCCAGGTGGACTGGGGACAGCAAGGAGTCATCATGTCAGGTAGTCCTGGGGCATGGTCCTAGGGCTCAGGTCCTCCGAGAGAGAGAAAGAAAGAGAGAAGGAGAGAATTAGAGAACGCACACTTAGATTCACACAGGACACCGAATAGGATAGGAGAAGTACTCCAGATATAACAAACTGACCCCAGCCCCCCGACACATAAACTACTGCAGCATAAATACTGGAGGCTGAGACAGGAGGGGTCAGGAGACACTGTGGCCCCATCCGAGTATTCAGCCTGTCTGTCACCAGTCATGAGGAACCAGACTGAATACCCTCCCCTGGTTCTCCATGACTGGTAACAGACTGAATACCCTCCCCTGGTTCTTCATGACTGGTGACAGACTGAATACCCTCCCCTGGTTCTTCATGACTGGTGACAGACAGACAGAATACCCTCCTGAAGAACCAGGGGAGGGTATTCAGTCTGTCACCAGTCATGAAGAACCAGGGGAGGGTATTCAGTCTGTCACCAGTCATGAAGTACCATGGGAGGGTATTCAGCCTGTCTGTCACCAGTCATGAAGTACTAGGGGAGGGTATTCAGTCTGTCACCAGTCATGAAGAACCAGGGGAGGGTATTCAGTCTGTCACCAGTCATGAAGTACCATGGGAGAGTATTCAGCCTGTCACCAGTCATGAAGTACCAGGGGAGAGTATTCAGTCTGTCACCAGTCATGAAGTACCAGGGGAGAGTATTCAGTCTGTCACCAGTCATGAAGATCCAGGGGAGAGTATTCAGTCTGTCACCAGTCATGAAGAACCAGGGGAGAGTTCTAGAATCCATTATCACCTTTCAGGACTGATAGAATGCAACGTCAGCAACTAGCACTCGACAACTAACACTGTGCGCTCACATTCATACAGGCAGACATTCTCCCAATCAATGGGCTTTAATGAAGTCCATGTTCCTCTTTTTCCTCAGTGAAGCCAGGGAAATGGCCTCAGATCAATATCTGCTAACAGCAGTTTGTTTGAGGGAGATACATGTTTCAAGGGGTAGTCGTGCCTGGGGAGCATTACGGAGGAGGGATAGGGTCGGTTTGTAACCTATATTTAACTAAGCAAGTCAGTAAAGAACAAATTCTTATTTACAATGACGGCCTACCCCGGCAAACCCAAACGATGCTGGGCTAATTGTGCACCGCCCTATAGGACTCCCAATCAAGGCGGGATGTGTGCAGCCTGGATAGTCATTAGGGTGTCACTCCTCTTATCAGCTATATAATAGTCTCAAGGCAGTGTGGATTCTCCCTACATATTTATTCTAGCAGTTTATATGTATTTAGCAGGCTTCTCTCAATTCATTGATTTAAGTTTACATTAAATGTTATGTTGTAATACTTTTACCCACACTCTTTTACAGGGAATGGTCAGTGAAGAAGGGTGCTGTTGAGTTAGTGTTGAATTACAAACACACTCACTCTTTTACAGGGAATGGTCAGTGAAGAAGAGTGCTGTTGAGTTAGTGTTGAATTACAAACACACTCACTCTTTTACAGGGAATGGTCAGTGAAGAAGGGTGCTGTTGAGTTAGTGTTGAATTACAAACACACTCACTCTTTTACAGGGAATGGTCAGTGAAAACAAAACATTAGGAACACCTTTATGTAGTAGTAAGTAATAGGTTCCAAGCGCACCGGTTTGTGTCAAGAACTGCAACGCTGCTGTGTTTTTCACTCTCAACAGTTTCCGGTGTGTATCAAGAATGGTCCACCACCCAAAGGACATCCAGCCAACTTGACACAACTGTGAGAAGCATTGGAGTCAATATGGACCAGCATCCATGTAGAACTCTTTCGACACCGTGTCATCCATGCCCCAACAAATTGCAGCTGTTCTGAGGTCAAAAGGGGGTGCAACTCAATATTAGGAAGGTGTTCCTAATGTTTAGTACACTCAGTGTAGACCATGAATGTGTAATGCAGGGTAGAATTCACTGTGTGAGGACTCGAGCCCATAACAGTTTCCGTACCAGGCGGTGATACAGCCCGACAGGATGCTCTCGATTGTGCATCTGTAAAAGTTTGTGAGTGTTTTTGGTGACAAGCCAAATTTCTTCAGCCTCCTGAGGTTTGAAGAGGTGCTGTTGCGCCTTCTTCACCACGCTGTCTGTGTGGGTGGACCATTTCAGATGTGTACGCCGAGGAACTTATCCCATCGATGTGGATAAGGGGGTGCTCCCTCTGCTGTTTCCTGAAGCGCACGATCATCTCCTTTGTTTTGTTGACGTTGAGTGTGAGGTTATTTTCCTAACACCACACTCCGAGGGCCCTCACCTCCTCCCTGTAGGCCATCTCGTTGTTGTTGGTAATCAAGCCTACCACTGTAGTGTCGTCTGCAGACTTGATGACTGAGTTGGAGGCGTTCATGGCCACGCAGTCATGGGTGAACAGGGAGTACAGGAGAGGGCTGAGAACTCACCCTTGTGGGGCCCCAGTGTTGTAGTATTTTTTTTTTTGTACTAGCAGTAATATTAGTATTAGTAATTGTAGTAGTTGTAGCAGAATTAGTAGTTGTAGTAGCAGTAGAAGTTGTAGTAGAAGAGGTAGTAATAATAATAGTAGTTGTAGTAATCATAGCAGTAGAAGTTGTAATAGTAGCAGTAATTGTAGCAGAAGTAGTAGTAGTAGCAGCAGTAGTAGTAGTAGTTGTCGTAGTAGTAGTAGTAATAGCAGTAGTAATATTAGTAGTAGTAATTGTTGTAGCATTAGCAGTAGTTGTAGTAGCAGTAGTTGTAGTAGCAGTAGTAGTAGTTGTTGTTGTAGTAGGTGTAGTACTAGTAGTTGTTGTTGTAGTAGTAGTAGCATCAGCAGTTGTACTAGTAGTAATAGTAGTAGTTGTAGTAGTAATAGTAGTAGTAGTAATAGTTGTAGTGGTAGTTGTAGTAATAGTAGTAGTTGTAATAGTAGTAGTAATAGTAGTAGTAGTTGTAGTAATAGTAGTTGCCGTAGTAGTAGTTGTACTACTAGTAGTAGTAGTAGTAATAGTAGTAATAGTAGTAGTAGTAGTACTAGTAGTAATAGTGGTAGTAATATTAGTAGTAGTAATTGTAGTAGTGGTATCACGCTGCTGCTCTCTCATTTAGCTATTTGCTCCTTACGGATTGTGTTTGTTGCAGATGACTGTTCACAAATCTAAATGTGTATTTGAACCCAATAATGGTTTAATTCAAATAGTTTAAGCTGCCTATCAATCATTGTTTTTGAAACCAGTGGACAGCCAACGGATGCGGATTGAACCTCATGGAATAAATGCGGGGCTTTAACGGCAATATCTGTTTCATGCTCCTAAAAATATATATACATACCGGTCAAAAGCTTTAGAACACCTACTCATTCAAATCAAATCAAATCAAATTTATTTATATAGCCCTTCGTACATCAGCTGATATCTCAAAGTGCTGTACAGAAACCCAGCCTAAAACCCCAAACAGCAAGCAATGCAGGTGTAGAAGCACGGTGGTCATTCAAGTTTTTTTCTTCATTTGTACAATTTTCTACATTGTACAATAATAGTCAAGACATCAAAACTATGAAAGAACACATATGGAATCATATAGTAACCAAAAAAGTGTTAAACAAATCAAAGACATTTATATTTGAGATTCTTCAAATAGCCACCCTTTGCCTTGATGTCAGCTTTGCACAATCTTGGCATTCTCTCAACCAGCTTCATGAGGTAGTCACCTGGAATGCATTTCAATTAACAGGTGTGCCTTCTTAACAGTAAATTTGTGGATTTTTTTCCCATCTTAATGCATTTAAGCCAATCAGTTGTGTTGTGACAAGGTAGGGGTGGTATACAGAACATAGCCCTATTTGGTAAAAGACCAAGTCCATATTATGGCAAGAACAGCACAAATAAGCAAGGAGAAATGACAGTTCATCATTACTTTAAGACATGAAGTTCAGTCAACACGGAAAATGTCAAGAACTTTGAAAGTTTCTTCAAGTGCAGTCGCAAAAAACATCAAGCACTATGATGAATCTGGCTCTCATGAGGACCACCACAGGAAAGGAAGACCCAGAGTTACCTCTGCTGCAGAGGATAAGTTCATTAGAGTTACCAGCTCCAGAAATTGCAGCCCAAATAAATGCTTCACTGAGTTCAAGTAACAGACACATCTCAACATAAACTGTTCAGAGGTCGAATTGCTGCAAAGAAACCACTACTAAAGGACATCAATAAGAAGAAGAGACTTGCTTGGGCCAAGAAACAGGACCAATGGACATTAGACCGGTGGAAACTTGTCCTTTGGTCTGGAGTCCAAATTGGAGATTGTTGGTTCCAACCGCTGTGTCTTTGTGAGACGCGTGTAGGTGAACAGGGGATCTCTGCATGAGTATTTCCCACCATAAAGCATTGAGGAGGAGGTGTTATGGTGTGAGGGTGCTTTGCTGGTGGGTGACACTGTCTGTGATTTATCTAGAATTCAAGGCACATTTAACCAGCATGGCTACCACAGCATTCTGCAGCGATACGCCATCCCATCTGGTTTGGGCTTAGTGGGACTATCATTTGTTTTTCAACAGGACAATGACCCAACATACCTCCAGGCTGTGTAAGGGCTATTTGACCAAGAAGGAGAGTGATGGAGTGCTGCATCAGATGACCTGGCCTCCATAATCCCCCGACCTTAACCCAATTGAGATGGTTTGGGATGAGTCGGACCACAGAGTGAAGGAAAAGAAGCCAACAGGTGTTCAGCATATGTGGGAACTCCTTCAAGACTGTTGGAAAAGCATTCCAGGTGATGCTGGTTGAGAGAATGCCAAGAGTGTGCAAAGCTGTCATCAGGAGAACCCTTGAATGAGTAGGTGTTCTAAAACTTTTGACAAGTAGTGTATATCCATTGATTCTTTAAGAGTATAACTTATAAATGCCAACTGTTACACTCCATGAGAACCTAAAATATAAGCTTGTTTTACCCCAATGTTTGTAAACATTGTAAATGTAAACAAACACAGTATAGCTTCATAACATGATAAAAAATATGATTTTATATTATGGATGGTCAGTCCTTGCATCCATAGCTCTGTCTACTAATCTGAGATTGATTACATTTCTCCAGGATCATCCCTCATCTACCAAAACAGATGCAGGGTGATGTTTTTTTAAATTGTTTCATCTGTGGATTTGCCCTTCAATTAAACAGCTGCATATTATCAAGATATCAAAGTGTCACAAACAAAAAGGTAAACAATAGGCCTGTAGCAAATGCAGCATATCACATTCATTTTTCACATGTAAATAGCACTTTTCAGTAGTGCTCAAAGTATGCCATTCCATGAGCGCAGCATTTATTTTTCAATTCGAACCACTGAGCCCAATCAGTCCTCCATGACAACAAAATCATAAACAACAGAGTAGGGCTGGCTAATAAGTCCTTCGTTTTGGGGTCATTTCCAAGTCCTATTATTGAAGATCAAGGGGAATAACATTTTATTTGAATGACTGTAATTCTGACAGACTGTAGTTTTTAAAGTAAAGATATAATTTAATCGTATTATTGTATGTAGTAGAAAGCGATGGGTTAGAAGAAGTCTACATAACCAACCCATAAAGTAAAATGTAACATCCACATATGGCCAGCTATGTAAACTTTAACATGGATTTATTCTGTAATAGATGTTGTTCAATTGGTAACATACATTTTTGTCTTCTTCTAATGCCTTTTAAAGGGAAAGTAATCTAAAAGTAACAGAATGTAATCAGATTACGTTACTGAGTTTGAGTAATCCAAAAGTTACGTTACTGATTACAATTTTGGACAGTTAACTAGTAACTGCAACGGATTACATTTAGAAAGTAACCTACCCAACACCTTTATAATCATTGGCCAGTACGGAGAATTAATTAAAACAACAAGTCCAAATCCCTATGTCCATCCATGGCTAATTTAGGAAAGGGACAATTTTAGCCAGCTGGCTAGCTAGCCACCGGAGCACAACAACCTAACGACATGCAACAATTCAAGATTTTCTGTCTATGACATATGCGCTCAATGGGATTTTGATAGGAGTGACGCCAAATCCAAGCTGGCTTCCCGTGACACTTTTTTTAGGAACATATACAGTTGAGCTCGCTCAGCTTAGATCAATGCTGATTGGAAAATATATATTTTTTAATTGGTCAATAGAGGCCAGATGCTCGCTGGCTTCCCTTGCATTCAATGCTACAGGCGGCAACAATGTCATACTCGTTTAGACCAGACAGCAATCAGATAGATGTTCTCCATGTACAGAGACAGAGGGGCACTGTTTCGCTCGGTTGGTTTTTCCTATGAGATACATTCAGCCTTTTGCGAATTCAAGGAAAATGATAAAACACAGAGAGACGAAAGACACATTATTATTTATTTTCATAATTTTTTTGTGTGAATTTTTGGGGGAAGCCTGTCTTCCCTTGGCATTGATGAATACACACCATTGATGAATACACACCATTGATGAATACACACCATTGATGAATACACACCATTGATGAATACACACCATTGATGAATACACACCATTGATGAATACACACCATTGATGAATACACACCATTGATGAATACACACCATTGATGAATACACACCATTGATGAATACACACCATTGATGAATACACACCATTGATGAATACACACCATTGATGAATACACACCATTGATGAATACACACCATTGATGAATACACACCATTGATGAATACACACCATTGATGAATACACACCATTGATGAATACACACCATTGATGAATACACACCATTGATGAATACACACCATTGATGAATACACACCATTGATGAATACACACCATTGATGAATACACACCATTGATGAATACACACCATTGATGAATACACACCATTGATGAATACACACCATTGATGAATACACACCATTGATGAAGTAATTTAATGACTAGCTAAATGTAAACCAAAAATATTTAATTTCAGAACTTTACAAAGGAACAGAAAGGAACGATATCAACTGTTACTTTGTTTTGGTTCAAACTGGTTCAGAAGTTGATTTTGCTAGTAGGAACAGTGGAATGGGAAGGGAAAAAATTATGATTCTGTTCAGAACGAAATGATTGGAAAATAATTTGGGTTCCAACCCATGCTACAAATACAGTACCTATGGGGGGTGGGCACTACGTTACTGCCCCATGGCCCTACAAAGTAGGCAAGAGCAATTCCGCTGCTTGAGTTGACAGAATACAGTTTCTCTATCTAATCAGTGGTATATAGACTGAAAATAATATGCACCATGTAAAGTGTTGGTCCCATGTTTCATGAGCTGAAATTAAAGATCTTCGAAATATTACATATGTACAAAAATCAGATTTCTCTAAAATGTTACGCACAAATTTCTTTACATCCCTGATAGTGAAAATGTATTCTTCTATTGCCAAGATATCCATGCTGAATAAACAGCATGATCATTACACAGGTGCATCTTGTGCTGGGGACAATAAAAGGCCACTGTGCAGTTTTCTCACACAACACATTGCCACAGATGTCTCGGGCTTTGAGGGAGCATGCAATTGGCATGTTGACTGCAGGAATGTCCACCAGAGCTATTGCCAGTTAATTGAATTTTCATTTCTCTACCATAAATTGCCTCCAACGTCATTTTAGAGAATTTGACAGTACGTCCAACCAGCCTCACAGCCGCAGACCACGTGTAACCACGCCAACCCAGGACCTCCACATCCGGCTTCTTCACCGGAGAGGAGTATTTCTGTCTGTATTAAATCACTTTTGTGGGGAAAAGCTCATTATGATTGGCTGGGCCTGGCTCCAGTGGGTGTGCCTGGCTGCCAAGTGGGTGGGCCTATGCCCCCTCAGGTCCACCAAGGGATCATCACCCCTGATCAGTAATTTTCTTATATGAACTGATATTTTTTCAATACATATAAAACTGGCTTGTGGTTGAAATTCTCTACTCTGGAAGAGTTCAGAAAGAAGAGGGCAGATGCCTGCCTGCCTGCCTGCCTGCCTGCCTGCCTGCCTGCCTGCCTGCCTGCCTGCCTGCCTGCCTGCCTGCCTGCCTGCCTGCCTGCCTGCCTGCCTGCCTGCCTGCCTGCCTGCCTGCCTGCCTGCCTGCCTGCCTGTGTCATCCCTCAACCCTGTCTCTATGACAGTCTGCTTGGGTCATCCCTCAACCCTGTTTCTATGACAGTCTGCTTGTGCCATCCCTCAACCCTGTCTCTATAACAGTCTGCTTATGTCATCCCTCAACCCTGTTTCTATGACAGTCTGCTTATGTCATCCCTCAACCCCGTCTCTATGACAGTCTGCTTGTGTCATCCCTCAACCCTGTCTCTATGACAGTCTGCTTGTGTCCCATAGGGCTCTGGTCAACAGTAGTGCACTATTTAGGGAAGAAGGTGCCTTTAGGAGGCACAACTGCAGTCTCTCTCCTGCTCCCACCCCTGAACCTACTGCCCCCTGAACCTACTGCCCCCTGAACCTACTGCCCCCCGGCCTTACTGCCCCCTGAACCTACTGCCCCCTGGCCTTACTGACCCCTGAACCTACTGCCCCCTGAACCTACTGCCCCCTGGCCTTACTGCCCCCTGAACCTACTGCCCCCTGGCCTTACTGCCCCCTGAACCTACTGCCCCCTGGCCTTACTGCCCCCTGAACCTACTGCCCCCTGGCCTTACTGCCCCCTGGAACTACTGCCCCCTGGAACTACTGCCCCTTGGACCTACAGACCCCTGGACCTAATGGCCCCTGGCCCTACTGACCCCTGGACCTAATGGCCCCTGGACCTACTGCCCCCTGGAACTACTGCCCCCTGGCCTTACTGACCCCTGGAACTACTGCCCCCTGGAACTACTGCCCCTTGGATCTACTGACCCCTGGACCTAATGGCCCCTGGCCCTACTGCACTCTGGAACTACTGCCCCTTGGACCTACTGACCCTTGGACCTACTGACCCCTGGACCTAATGGCCCCTGGCCCTACTGCACCCTGGAACTACTGCCCTGGAACTACTGCCCACTGGAACTACTGCCCACTGGCCCTATTGATAAATATGTGCAGTAAGCTGAGACGTGGCCATCGAGGGCTAGCATGAGGAACAGAGTTGATATTCTGAGTCCACAGGGGTCCGTACGACCCGTCGAGATAGCTGTCCAGATATCCCTCCCTGTCTTATAAGATCAAATCTTATCAGGGAAATAGTGATCTCACTTTCTCCAACAGGGCTCAAAGTTGTTGCCAAGGTTACTTCTGAAAGCTGCATGCTCTGAAACTTAGTGCAGTGTAATATGTAGTATGTCTACGGCCAGCAGATTTTCTGAGTCGGAAAAACGCCTGGTCCTTATTAGATCTGAGTAGAGGAAAACTAGAAATCCAGACCAATTCATGCACTGTTTAAGAAGAGTGAAGAAAGTCTGAAGACGAAATAATAGTTACATACTAATAGCTATAAATATGCTCCTCATGCATACGTTTTACAACAGCTTTCAAAAAAGAAATGTGCTTACGTTGAAACGACAAATATCCTTTTCAAGTTGTGCACATGTCATTAAAATACCCTTATTTTCCATTTCCAATTGAACCACTCTGAATGGCAAACATGTCACACACAGCACCGTGACAGAACTTTCTACATTTGTATTCTGTATGTACAGTATGCAGAAAACAAACAGAGAATATGATAATACAAGCACCAACATTCTATTTTGCTGCCAAGCAACCAAGTGTGAACTCTCTCACACCGTTGACAGGCGTATAAAATCGAGCACACGGCCAAACAATCTCCATAGCCGCAAAGTGGTAGGCCACACAAGCTCACTGAACAGGACTGCCGATTGCTGAAGCGCGTAGCTCACTCCTGAGTTCCAAAATTCCTCTAAAGACAACGTCAGCACAAAACAAATTGGGCGGGAGCTTCATGAAATGGGTTTCCATGCCTAAGATCACCATATGCAAATCCAAGCAATGGTTAGAGTGGTGTAAAGCTTGCTGCCATTGGACTCTGCAGCAGTGGAAACATGTTCTCTGGAGTGATGAATCACGCTTCATCATCTGGCACTCCACCAGGAGAACGTTACCTGCCCAAATGCATAGTGCCAACTGTAAAGTTTGGTAGAGGAGGAATAATGGTCTAGGGCTGTTTTTCATGGTTTGGGCTAGGCCCCTTAGTTTCAGTGAAGGGATATCTTAATGCTTCAGCATACAATGACATTCTAGATGATTCTGTGCTTCCAACTTTGTGGCAACAGTTTGGGGAAGGCCCTTGTTTCAGCATGACAATGCCCTTGTCCACAAAGCAAGGCCCATGCAGAATTGTTTTTTCGAGATCGGTGTGGAAGAACTTGACTGGCTTGCACAGAGCTCTGACATCAACCCCATCGAACACCTTTATGATGAATTGGAACTCCGACTGCGAGCCAGGCAGAATCATCCAACATCAGTACCTGACCTCACAAATGCTCTTGTGGCTGAATGTAAGCAAGTTCCAGCAGCAATTTTCCAACATCTTCCCAGAAGAGGGGAGGCTGTTATAGCAGCAAACGGGGGTACAACTCCATATTAATGCCCATGATTTGGAATGGGATGTTTGACGAGCAGGTGTCCACATACTTTGGTAGTGTAGTGTATCTTAGTTGTTATGTCTACTTGCAAGTCTGCTAGACTTTAGAAAAGCAGGCAATAACTACATGTCCAGAATATTTGGTTCCTTTAACAAAATAACTATCAGTCAGGAGGATACAGACAGCTCAAGACTGTAAAGTCCATGTAGAATAAGGGCACCTCCTCCCAGCTGCCCACTGCACTGAGGCTAGGAAACACTGTCACCACCGATAAATCTATGATAATCGAGAATTTCAATAAGCATTTTTCTATGGCTGGCCATGCTTTCCACCTGGCTACCCCTACCCCGGTCAACAGCTCTGCACCCCCCCACAGCAACTCGCCCAAGCCTTCCCCATTTCTCCTCCCAAATCCAGTCAGCTGATGTTCTGAAAGAGCTGCAAAATCTGGACCCCTACAAATCAGCTGGGCTAGACAATCTGGACCCTCTAAAATCATCTGCCACAATTGTTGCAACCCCTATTACTAACCTGTTCAACCTCTCTTCGTATCGTCTGAGATCCCCAAAGATTGGAAAGCTGCCGCAGTCATCCCCCTCTTCAAAGGGGGAGACACTCTAGACCCAAACTGTTACAGACCTACATATATCCTACCCTGCTTTTCGAAAGTCTTCGAAAGCCAAGTTAACAAACAGATCACCGACCATTTCGAATCCCACTGTACCTTCTCCACTATGCAATCTGGTTTACGAGCTGGTCATGGGGTGCACCTCAGCCAAGCTCAAGGTCCTAAACGATATCATAACCGCCATCGATAAGAGACAGTACTGTGCAGCCGTCTTCATCGACCTGGCCAAGGCTTTCGACTCTGTCAATCACCACATTCTTATTGGCAGACTCAACAGCCTTGGTTTCTCAAATGACTGCTTCGCCTGGTTCACCAACTACTTCTCAGATAGAGCTCAGTGTGTCAAATCGGAGGGCCTGTTGTCAGGACCTCTGGCAGTCTCTATGGGGGTGCCACAGGGTTCCATTCTCAGGCCGACTCTTTTCTCTGTATACATCAATGATGTCGCTCTTGCTGCTGGTGATTCTCTGATCCACCTCCACGCAGATGAAACCATTCTGTATACTTCTGGCCCTTCTTTGGACACTGTGTTAACAAACCTCCAGACAAGCTTCAATGCCATACAACACTCCTTCCGTGGCCTCCCACTACTCTTAAATGCAAGTAAAACTAAATGCATGCTCTTCAACCGATCGCTGCCCGCACGTGTCCAGCCTCACTACTCTGGACGGCTCTGACTTAGAATATGTGGACAACTACAAATGGCTAGGTGTCTGGTTAGACTGTAAACTCTCTTTATAGACTCACATTAAGCATCTCCAATACAAAATCAAATCTAGAATCAGCTTCCTATTTTGCAACAAAGCATCCTTCATGCTGCCAAACATACCCTCGTAAAACTGTCTATTCTACCGATCCTTGACTTAGGCAATGTAATTTACAAAATAGCCTCCAACACTCTACTCAGCAAATTGGATGTAATCTATCACAGTGCCATCCGTTTTGTCACCAAAGCCCCATATACTACCCACCACTGCGACCTGTATGCTTTTGTTGGCTGGCACTCGCTTCATATTCATAGCCAAACACACTGGCTCCAGGTCATCTATAAGTCTTTTCTAGGTAAAGCCCCACCTTTTCTCAGCTCACTGATCACCATAGCAGCACCCAACCGTAGCCCGCGCTCCAGCAGGTATATTTTTCCTGGTCATCCCAAAAGCCAACTCCTCCTTTCCTTCCAGTTCCCTGCTGCCAATGACTGGAATGAATTGCAAACATCTCTGAAGCTTGAGTCTTATATCTCCCTCACTAACTTTAAGCATCAGCTGTCAGAGCAGCTTACCGATCAGGGCGGCAGGGTAGCCTAGTGAGTAGAACGTTGGACTAGTAACCGGAAAGTTGCAAGTTCAAATCCCCGAGCTGACAAGGTACAAATCTGTTGTTTTGCCCCTGAACAGGCAGTTAACCCACTGTTCCTAGGCCGTCATTGAAAATAAGAATTTGTTCTTAACTGACTTGCCTAGTTAAATAAAAAAATTACACCTGTACACAGCCCATCTGTAAATAGCCCACCTAACTACCTCATCCCCATATTGTTTTTTGCTCCTTTGTACCCCAGTATCTCTACTTCATCACATTCATCTTCTGCACATCTATCACTCCAGTGTTTAATTGGTAAATTGTAATAATTTCGCCACTATGGCCTATTTATTGCCTTACCTACCTAATCTTACTACATTTTCACACACTGTATATAGATTTTTCTATTGTGTTATTGACTGTACATTTGTTTATCCCATGTGTAACTCTGTGTTGTTGTTTGTGTCGCACTGCTTTGCTTTATCTTGACCAGGTCACAGTTGTAAATGACAACTTGTTCTCAACTGGCCGACCTGGTTAAATAAAGGTGTTCTCAACTGGCCGACCTGGTTAAATAAAGGTGTTCTCAACTGGCCTACCTGGTTAAATAAAGGTGTTCTCAACTGGCCGACCTGGTTAAATAAAGGTGTTCTCAACTGGCCGACCTGGTTAAATAAAGGTGTTCTCAACTGGCCTACCTGGTTAAATAAAGATGTTCTCAACTGGCCGACCTGGTTAAATAAAGGTGAAATAAAAAAATAAAAAAAGAGGTATGCTTAGATATGCAGAAAAATAAACAATTTTGACATAGAATTAAGCATAATGATTATGGCTCTATTGCGGGATTAAGGTGTTTCTGGTGTTTGAAAAATGCTAAATTCTCGAATTTACGGTCGAGGCCTAGCCCCCTCCGGAATACCCATCAGCCATCCTCTGGTACTTTGTGCCCCCTCAGATTTGCCCCATTAGATAATTTGGGATGCATGACACCCTTGGTTGGGGTCACATGATTTGTTCAATGTTCATTCATGACCGTATGACCACTTAGCCTTATTGTAGTAAGTACTTTTGATGTTGATAGATAAAAATACTTTTTATTTTTTATAAATCTCAAAAATATACTGAGTGTGAAAACACTGCATATATTTTGTCTGTGCTGTGGAGACAAGGTGCAAGACAGATAGTTTGTGTGTATGTATTGATATGTAGGCTACGTGTGCCTTTTTTTAATGATGTAGTTCTGTCCTTGAGGTGTTCTTGTCTATTAATGTTCTGTATTAGGTCATGTTTCATGTTTTGTGTGGAACCCAGGAAGAGCAGCAGCTGCTTTCGCAACAGCTATTGGGGATCCTAATAAAATACCAAATATCAAAATGGTGCTCTGTAGAGATAAAACTAGATGATGTCTGAAGCTAATGATCAATGATTCTCTTTGATTTAGCCCTGGATGGAAAAAACAACAGCTTCAACAGCAGGGTTGAACTCGGATTAGCCCCAATAACATAAACATATGTCTCTCTCTCTCTGTCGTTCTTTCTCTCTGTCATTCTCACTCTTTCTGTCATTCTCTGTCTCTCTCTCTGTGGTTGTTTCTCTCTCTGTTATCTCTCTCTGTCATCTATGTCGATCTCTCTCTCTCTGTCATCTCTGACGTTCTCTCTTTGTAATTTTCTCTCTGTCGTTCTTTCTCTGTCATTTTATCTCTGTCGTTCTCTTTCTCTCTCTGTCGTTCTCTTTCTCTCTCTGTCATTCTCTCTCTCTGTCATTCTCTCTCTCTCTGTCGTTCTCTTTCTCTCTCTGTCGTTCTCTTTCTCTCTCTGTCGTTCTCTTTCTCTCTCTGTCGTTCTCTCTCTCTCTGTCGTTCTCTCTCTGTCGTTCTCTTTCTCTCTCTGTCGTTCTCTCTCTCTCTCTCTGTCGTTCTCTTTCTCTCTGTCGTTCTCTTTCTCTCTCTGTCGTTCTCTCTCTCTCTGTCATTCTCTTTCTCTCTCTGTCGTTCTCTTTCTCTCTCTGTCGTTCTCTTTCTCTCTCTGTCGTTCTCTCTCTCTCTCTCTCTGTCGTTCTCTCTCTCTGTCGTTCTCTTTCTCTCTCTGTCGTTCTCTCTCTCTCTCTCTGTCGTTCTCTCTCTCTCTGTCGTTCTCTCTCTCTCTCTGTCGTTCTCTTTCTCTCTCTGTCGTTCTCTTTCTCTCTGTCGTTCTCTTTCTCTCTCTGTCGTTCTCTCTCTCTCTCTGTCGTTCTCTCTCTCTCTGTCGTTCTCTCTCTCTCTGTCGTTCTCTTTCTCTCTCTGTCGTTCTCTCTCTCTGTCGTTCTCTCTCTCTCTCTCTGTCGTTCTCTCTCTCTCTGTCGTTCTCTTTCTCTCTCTGTCGTTCTCTTTCTCTCTCTGTCGTTCTCTTTCTCTCTGTCGTTCTCTTTCTCTCTCTGTCGTTCTCTCTCTCTCTCTGTCGTTCTCTCTCTCTCTGTCGTTCTCTCTCTCTCTGTCGTTCTCTCTCTGTCGTTCTCTCTCTCTGTCGTTCTCTCTCTCTCTCTCTGTCGTTCTCTTTCTCTCTCTGTCGTTCTCTCTCTCTCTCTCTGTCGTTCTCTCTCTCTCTCTGTCGTTCTCTTTCTCTCTCTGTCGTTCTCTTTCTCTCTCTGTCGTTCTCTTTCTCTCTCTGTCGTTCTCTCTCTCTCTGTCGTTCTCTCTCTCTGTCGTTCTCTTTCTCTCTCTGTCGTTCTCTCTCTCTCTCTCTGTCGTTCTCTCTCTCTCTCTCTGTCGTTCTCTCTCTCTCTCTCTGTCGTTCTCTCTCTCTCTCTGTCGTTCTCTTTCTCTCTCTGTCGTTCTCTTTCTCTCTGTCGTTCTCTTTCTCTCTCTGTCGTTCTCTCTCTCTCTGTCGTTCTCTCTCTCTCTCTGTCGTTCTCTCTCTCTCTGTCGTTCTCTCTCTCTCTGTCGTTCTCTTTCTCTCTCTGTCGTTCTCTCTCTCTGTCGTTCTCTCTCTCTCTCTCTGTCGTTCTCTTTCTCTCTCTGTCGTTCTCTCTCTCTCTCTCTGTCGTTCTCTCTCTCTCTCTGTCGTTCTCTTTCTCTCTCTGTCGTTCTCTTTCTCTCTCTGTCGTTCTCTTTCTCTCTCTGTCGTTCTCTCTCTCTCTCTCTCTGTCGTTCTCTCTCTCTGTCGTTCTCTTTCTCTCTCTGTCGTTCTCTCTCTCTCTCTCTGTCGTTCTCTCTCTCTCTGTCGTTCTCTCTCTCTCTCTGTCGTTCTCTTTCTCTCTCTGTCGTTCTCTTTCTCTCTGTCGTTCTCTTTCTCTCTCTGTCGTTCTCTCTCTCTCTCTGTCGTTCTCTCTCTCTCTGTCGTTCTCTCTCTCTCTGTCGTTCTCTTTCTCTCTCTGTCGTTCTCTCTCTCTGTCGTTCTCTCTCTCTCTCTCTGTCGTTCTCTCTCTCTCTGTCGTTCTCTTTCTCTCTCTGTCGTTCTCTTTCTCTCTCTGTCGTTCTCTTTCTCTCTGTCGTTCTCTTTCTCTCTCTGTCGTTCTCTCTCTCTCTCTGTCGTTCTCTCTCTCTCTGTCGTTCTCTCTCTCTCTGTCGTTCTCTTTCTCTCTCTGTCGTTCTCTCTCTCTGTCGTTCTCTCTCTCTCTCTCTGTCGTTCTCTTTCTCTCTCTGTCGTTCTCTCTCTCTCTCTCTGTCGTTCTCTCTCTCTCTCTGTCGTTCTCTTTCTCTCTCTGTCGTTCTCTTTCTCTCTCTGTCGTTCTCTTTCTCTCTCTGTCGTTCTCTCTCTCTCTGTCGTTCTCTCTCTCTGTCGTTCTCTTTCTCTCTCTGTCGTTCTCTCTCTCTCTCTCTGTCGTTCTCTCTCTCTCTCTCTGTCGTTCTCTCTCTCTCTCTCTGTCGTTCTCTCTCTCTCTCTGTCGTTCTCTTTCTCTCTCTGTCGTTCTCTTTCTCTCTGTCGTTCTCTTTCTCTCTCTGTCGTTCTCTCTCTCTCTGTCGTTCTCTCTCTCTCTCTGTCGTTCTCTCTCTCTCTGTCGTTCTCTCTCTCTCTGTCGTTCTCTTTCTCTCTCTGTCGTTCTCTCTCTCTGTCGTTCTCTCTCTCTCTCTCTGTCGTTCTCTTTCTCTCTCTGTCGTTCTCTCTCTCTCTCTCTGTCGTTCTCTCTCTCTCTCTGTCGTTCTCTTTCTCTCTCTGTCGTTCTCTTTCTCTCTCTGTCGTTCTCTTTCTCTCTCTGTCGTTCTTTCCCTTTCGCTTTATCTCTCTATCAGTCAAATGTACAGAAAACTTTGTTGCATAAATACCACAGATTATTTGAATCAGACACTTCTAATAACAACCTGTTGTTTATTTTACTTTCATCTAGCTTTTATCTTTTTGGTTTCATGACACAGACAAAGCACTGTGATTTCATCAGTTGCTACCAGACATTGTGTTTTGCTTTTAGTGACAGCTGAATTGGTGATGGTTTGTAACTTCTTTTTAACAGCAGGTATCTATAGACCGGTCTACCAGCGGTGAACAACACACTTGGCAGCACAAACAAAGCTCAAAACACTCAGAACAAAAGTTTCCCTCCATGACATTTGCTTGTTGCACAATAACAACCAAGGACCTTGTGATTCACAGACAGAAATCTGCTTCCCAAATGGCTCCCTATTCCCAACGTAGTGCACTACTTTTAACAAGAGTCCTATGATCCTTGGTCAAAAGTAGTGCATGGCCGAGGGAATAGAGTGCCATTTGGGAAACAGATTACTCTTGCTGAGCAGGAAAATCAGTCACCGCAAATGACAAGTGCTATGATCATCGGTTTGTCAAAGATGCAGGGAATGATTTTGTACCGTGTGCTACAATGGGGTTCTGCTAGGTGTCAGTGACTAGGCTACATGGGGTTCAGCTAGGTGTCAGTGACTAGGCTACATGGGGTTCAGCTAGGTGTCAGTGACTAGGCTACATGGGGTTCAGCTAGGTGTCAGTGACTAGGCTACGTGGGGTTCAGCTAGGTGTCAGTGACTAGGCTACATGGGGTTCTGCTAGGTGTCAGTGACTAGGCTACATGGGGTTCTGCTAGGTGTCAGTGACTAGGCTACATGGGGTTCTGCTAGGTGTCAGTGACTAGGCTACATGGGGTTCAGTTAGGTGTCAGTGACTAGGCTACATGGGGTTCAGCTAGGTGTCAGTGACTAGGCTACATGGGGTTCTGCTAGGTGTCAGTGACTAGGCTACATGGGGTTCTGCTAGGTGTCAGTGACTAGGCTACATGGGGTTCAGCTAGGTGTCAGTGACTAGGCTACATGGGGTTTAGCTAGGTGTCAGTGACTAGGCTACATGGGGTTCAGCTAGGTGTCAGTGACTAGACAAGGCAAGGCATGACAAGGTAGCTAATAAAGGATTGTTTTCAAGCGGTTTGTTTACACAGAAATCCTTAAGTGTCAACATTATACCATTGCTCATCAGCAGCACTCAACACAAAAATGGAACAAGCTGCATGATTTGCCGCAATCAAAGTTCCTTCTGGAAAAAATACTCCATTCAATTTAATGAATCTAAAGCAGTTACTGATTTAGTTTAATAAAGTTATTTCTGTGCCACCCACACAAAGGCAAAAGGTGATGTAAAATGTTCATGTCCTACAGACAGAGACACACGTAACAAAAATATAAATGCAACAATTTCTAAGACCTTACTGAGTTACAGTTCATATAAGGAAATCAATGCATTAGGCCCTTATCTATGGATTTCACGTGACTGGGCAGAAGAACAACCATTGGTGGGCCGGGGAGGGCATAGGCCAACCCACTGGGGAGCCAGACCCACCCCCTGGGGATAATTAGTTTTCATCCACAAAAGGGCTTTATTAGACAGAAATACTCCTCAGCCCCCCGCAGGTGAAGAAGCCAGATGTGGAGGTCCTGGACTGGTGTGGTTACACGTGGTCTGCGGTTGTGAGGCTGGTTGGACGTAGTGCCAAATTCTCTAAAATGAAGTTGGAGGCAGCTTACAGAAGAGAAATTAATATTTAATACCCTTGCAACAACTCTGGTGGACATTCCTGCAGTCAGCATGCCAATTGCACGTTCCCTCAAAACTTGAGACATTTGTGGCATTGTGTTGTGTGACAAAACTGCACATTTTAGAGTGTCCTTTTATTGTCCCCAGCACAAGGTGCACCTGTGTAATGATCATGCTGTTTAATCAGCTTCTTGATATGCCACACCTGTCAGGCTGATGGATTATATTGGCAAATGAGAAATGCTCAATAACAGCGATGTAAACATATTTGTGCATAAAATATGAGTGAAATAAGCTTTTTGTGTGTATGGAAAACTTCTTTACATGTTGATTTGATGTTTTTCAGTCTCCATAAAGTAAACACCAAACCCTACCCTCCTCCACTCCAAACTAGAGTGAGAAAAGGCTGCAAGAGAAATATAAAGTGGAGCAAAACTAGTACTTCCTCTCTAAGTCTAGCTGTATCCCACACATCTCTCAACAGATAGCACTGAGCAAGGAGCAGCTTTAGGTCTGCCAGACATCTCTCAACAGATAGCACTGAGCAAGGAGCAGCTTTAGGTCTGCCAGACATCTCTCAACAGATAGCACTGAGCAAGGAGCAGCTTTAGGTCTGCCAGACATCTCTCAACAGATAGCACTGAGCAAGGAGCAGCTTTAGGTCTGCCAGACATCTCTCAACAGATAGCACTGAGCAAGGAGCAGCTTTAGGTCTGCCAGACATCTCTCAACAGATAGCACTGAGCAAGGAGCAGCTTTAGGTCTGCCAGACATCTCTCAACAGATAGCACTGAGCAAGGAGCAGCTTTAGGTCTGCCAGACATCTCTCAACAGATAGCACTGAGCAAGGAGCAGCTTTAGGTCTGCCAGACATCTCTCAACAGATAGGACTGAGCAAGGAGCAGCTTTAGGTCTGCCAGACATCTCTCAACAGATAGGACTGAGCAAGGAGCAGCTTTAGGTCTGCCAGACATCTCTCAACAGATAGCACTGAGCAAGGAGCAGCTTTAGGTCTGCCAGACATCTCTCAACAGATAGCACTGAGCAAGGAGCAGCTTTAGGTCTGCCAGACATCTCTCAACAGATAGCACTGAGCAAGGAGCAGCTTTAGGTCTGCCAGACATCTCTCAACAGATAGGACTGAGCAAGGAGCAGCTTTAGGTCTGCCAGACATCTCTCAACAGATAGGACTGAGCAAGGAGCAGCTTTAGGTCTGCCAGACATCTCTCAACAGATAGTACTGAGCAAGGAGCAGCTTTAGGTCTGCCAGACATCTCTCAACAGATAGCACTGAGCAAGGAGCAGCTTTAGGTCTGCCAGACATCTCTCAACAGATAGCACTGAGCAAGGAGCAGCTTTAGGTCTGCCAGACATCTCTCAACAGATAGCACTGAGCAAGGAGCAGCTTTAGGTCTGCCAGACATCTCTCAACAGATAGGACTGAGCAAGGAGCAGCTTTAGGTCTGCCAGACATCTCTCAACAGATAGCACTGAGCAAGGAGCAGCTTTAGTCCTGCCAGACATCTCTCAACAGATAGCACTGAGCAAGGAGCAGCTTTAGGTCTGCCAGACATCTCTCAACACAGTGGTTCCCAAACTTTTTATAGTCCTGTACCCCTTCAAACATTCAACCTCTAGCTGCGTACCCCCTCTAACACCAGGGTCAGCGCACTTTCAAATGTTGTTTTTGCCATCATTGTAAGCCTGCCACACACACACACTATAAGATACATTTATTAAACTCAAGAATGAGTGTGAGTTTTTGTCACAACCCGGCTCGTGGGAAGTGACAAAGAGCTCTTCTAGGACCAGGGAACAAATGATAATAATCAATAAATGCTCTTTATTTAACCATCTTACATATAAAACTTTATTTGTTCATCAAAAATTGTGTCTAACTCACCCCAGGTTAATGAGAAGGGTGTGAATAACTCACCACAGGTTAATGAGAAGGGTGTGAATAACTCACCACAGGTTAATGAGAAGGATGTGAATAACTCACCCCAGGTTAATGAGAAGGGTGTGAATAACTCACCACAGGTTAATGAGAAGGATGTGAATAACTCACCCCAGGTTAATGAGAAGGGTGTGAATAACTCACCACAGGTTAATGAGAAGGATGTGAATAACTCACCACAGGTTAATGAGAAGGGTGTGAATAACTCACCACAGGTTAATGAGAAGGGTGTGAATAACTCACCACAGGTTAATGAGAAGGGTGTGAATAACTCACCACAGGTTAATGAGAAGGATGTGAATAACTCACCACGGGTTAATGAGAAGGGTGTGAATAACTCACCACAGGTTAATGAGAAGGGTGTGAATAACTCACCACAGGTTAATGAGAAGGGTGTGAATAACTCACCACAGGTTAATGAGAAGGATGTGAATAACTCACCACAGGTTAATGAGAAGGGTGTGAATAACTCACCACGGGTTAATGAGAAGGGTGTGAATAACTCACCACGGGTTAATGAGAAGGATGTGAATAACTCACCACAGGTTAATGAGAAGGGTGTGAATAACTCACCACAGGTTAATGAGATGGATGTGAATAACTCACCACAGGTTAATGAGAAGGGTGTGAATAACTCACCACGGGTTAATGAGAAGGGTGTGAATAACTCACCACAGGTTAATGAGAAGGATGTGAATAACTCACCACGGGTTAATGAGAAGGGTGTGAATAACTCACCACAGGTTAATGAGAAGGGTGTGAATAACTCACCACAGGTTAATGAGAAGGATGTGAATAACTCACCACAGGTTAATGAGAAGGGTGTGAATAACTCACCACAGGTTAATGAGAAGGATGTGAATAACTCACCACAGGTTAATGAGAAGGGTGTGAATAACTCACCACAGGTTAATGAGAAGGATGTGAATAACTCACCACAGGTTAATGAGAAGGATGTGAATAACTCACCACGGGTTAATGAGAAGGATGTGAATAACTCACCACAGGTTAATGAGAAGGGTGTGAATAACTCACCACGGGTTAATGAGAAGGGTGTGAATAACTCACCACAGGTTAATGAGAAGGGTGTGAATAACTCACCACAGGTTAATGAGAAGGATGTGAATAACTCACCACAGGTTAATGAGAAGGGTGTGAATAACTCACCACGGGTTAATGAGAAGGGTGTGAATAACTCACCACGGGTTAATGAGAAGGATGTGAATAACTCACCACAGGTTAATGAGAAGGATGTGAATAACTCACCACAGGTTAATGAGAAGGGTGTGAATAACTCACCACGGGTTAATGAGAAGGGTGTGAATAACTCACAACGGGTTAATGAGAAGGATGTGAATAACTCACCACAGGTTAATGAGAAGGGTGTGAATAACTCACCACAGGTTAATGAGAAGGATGTGAATAACTCACCACAGGTTAATGAGAAGGGTGTGAATAACTCACCACAGGTTAATGAGAAGGGTGTGAATAACTCACCACGGGTTAATGAGAAGTGTGTGAATAACTCACCACGGGTTAATGAGAAGGGTGTGAATAACTCACCACGGGTTAATGAGAAGGATGTGAATAACTCACCACAGGTTAATGAGAAGGGTGTGAATAACTCACCACAGGTTAATGAGAAGGGTGTGAATAACTCACCACAGGTTAATGAGAAGGATGTGAATAACTCACCACAGGTTAATGAGAAGGGTGTGAATAACTCACCACAGGTTAATGAGAAGGGTGTGAATAACTCACCCCAGGTTAATGAGAAGGATGTGAATAACTCACCACAGGTTAATGAGAAGGATGTGAATAACTCACCACAGGTTAATGAGAAGGGTGTGAATAACTCACCACAGGTTAATGAGAAGGATGTGAATAACTCACCACAGGTTAATGAGAAGGATGTGAATAACTCACCACAGGTTAATGAGAAGGATGTGAATAACTCACCACAGGTTAATGAGAAGGATGTGAATAACTCACCACGGGTTAATGAGAAGGATGTGAATAACTCACCACAGGTTAATGAGAAGGATGTGAATAACTCACCACGGGTTAATGAGAAGGATGTGAATAACTCACCACGGGTTAATGAGAAGGGTGTGAATAACTCACCACGGGTTAATGAGAAGGATGTGAATAACTCACCACAGGTTAATGAGAAGGGTGTGAATAACTCACCACAGGTTAATGAGAAGGGTGTGAATAACTCACCACAGGTTAATGAGAAGGATGTGAATAACTCACCACAGGTTAATGAGAAGGGTGTGAATAACTCACCACGGGTTAATGAGAAGGGTGTGAATAACTCACCACGGGTTAATGAGAAGGGTGTGAATAACTCACCACGGGTTAATGAGAAGGGTGTGAATAACTCACCACGGGTTAATGAGAAGGGTGTGAATAACTCACCACGGGTTAATGAGAAGGATGTGAATAACTCACCACGGGTTAATGAGAAGGATGTGAATAACTCACCACAGGTTAATGAGAAGGGTGTGAATAACTCACCACAGGTTAATGAGAAGGGTGTGAATAACTCACCACAGGTTAATGAGAAGGGTGTGAATAACTCACCACAGGTTAATGAGAAGGGTGTGAATAACTCACCACAGGTTAATGAGAAGGATGTGAATAACTCACCACAGGTTAATGAGAAGGGTGTGAATAACTCACCACAGGTTAATGAGAAGGGTGTGAATAACTCACCACAGGTTAATGAGAAGGATGTGAATAACTCACCACAGGTTAATGAGAAGGGTGTGAATAACTCACCACGGGTTAATGAGAAGGGTGTGAATAACTCACCACAGGTTAATGAGAAGGGTGTGAATAACTCACCACGGGTTAATGAGAAGGGTGTGAATAACTCACCACGGGTTAATGAGAAGGGTGTGAATAACTCACCACAGGTTAATGAGAAGGGTGTGAATAACTCACCACGGGTTAATGAGAAGGGTGTGAATAACTCACCACGGGTTAATGAGAAGGGTGTGAATAACTCACCACGGGTTAATGAGAAGGGTGTGAATAACTCACCACAGGTTAATGAAAAGGGTGTGAATAACTCACCACGGGTTAATGAGAAGGATGTGAATAACTCACCACGGGTTAATGAGAAGGGTGTGAATAACTCACCACGGGTTAATGAGAAGGGTGTGAATAACTCACCACAGGTTAATGAGAAGGGTGTGAATAACTCACCACGGGTTAATGAGAAGGGTGTGAATAACTCACCACGGGTTAATGAGAAGGGTGTGAATAACTCACCACGGGTTAATGAGAAGGGTGTGAATAACTCACCACGGGTTAATGAGAAGGATGTGAATAACTCACCACAGGTTAATGAGAAGGGTGTGAATAACTCACCACGGGTTAATGAGAAGGGTGTGAATAACTCACCACGGGTTAATGAGAAGGGTGTGAATAACTCACCACGGGTTAATGAGAAGGATGTGAATAACTCACCACGGGTTAATGAGAAGGGTGTGAATAACTCACCACGGGTTAATGAGAAGGGTGTGAATAACTCACCACAGGTTAATGAGAAGGATGTGAATAACTCACCACGGGTTAATGAGAAGGGTGTGAATAACTCACCACGGGTTAATGAGAAGGGTGTGAATAACTCACCACGGGTTAATGAGAAGGGTGTGAATAACTCACCACGGGTTAATGAGAAGGGTGTGAATAACTCACCACGGGTTAATGAGAAGGGTGTGAATAACTCACCACGGGTTAATGAGAAGGATGTGAATAACTCACCACGGGTTAATGAGAAGGATGTGAATAACTCACCACAGGTTAATGAGAAGGATGTGAATAACTCACCACGGGTTAATGAGAAGGATGTGAATAACTCACCACGGGTTAATGAGAAGGGTGTGAATAACTCACCACGGGTTAATGAGAAGGATGTGAATAACTCACCACGGGTTAATGAGAAGGGTGTGAATAACTCACCACGGGTTAATGAGAAGGGTGTGAATAACTCACCACTGGTTAATGAGAAGGGTGTGAATAACTCACCACAGGTTAATGAGAAGGATGTGAATAACTCACCACAGGTTAATGAGAAGGATGTGAATAACTCACCACAGGTTAATGAGAAGGATGTGAATAACTCACCACAGATTAATGAGAAGGGTGTGAATAACTCACCACGGGTTAATGAGAAGGGTGTGAATAACTCACCACGGGTTAATGAGAAGGATGTGAATAACTCACCACGGGTTAATGAGAAGGGTGTGAATAACTCACCACGGGTTAATGAGAAGGGTGTGAATAACTCACCACGGGTTAATGAGAAGGATGTGAATAACTCACCACGGGTTAATGAGAAGGATGTGAATAACTCACCACGGGTTAATGAGAAGGATGTGAATAACTCACCACGGGTTAATGAGAAGGGTGTGAATAACTCACCACGGGTTAATGAGAAGGGTGTGAATAACTCACCACGGGTTAATGAGAAGGGTGTGAATAACTCACCACAGGTTAATGAGAAGGGTGTGAATAACTCACCACGGGTTAATGAGAAGGATGTGAATAACTCACCACGGGTTAATGAGAAGGATGTGAATAACTCACCACGGGTTAATGAGAAGGATGTGAATAACTCACCACGGGTTAATGAGAAGGGTGTGAATAACTCACCACGGGTTAATGAGAAGGGTGTGAATAACTCACCACAGGTTAATGAGAAGGGTGTGAATAACTCACCACAGGTTAATGAGAAGGATGTGAATAACTCACCACGGGTTAATGAAAAGGATGTGAATAACTCACCACAGGTTAATGAGAAGGATGTGAATAACTCACCACAGGTTAATGAGAAGGATGTGAATAACTCACCACAGGTTAATGAGAAGGGTGTGAATAACTCACCACAGGTTAATGAGAAGGATGTGAATAACTCACCACAGGTTAATGAGAAGGGTGTGAATAACTCACCACAGGTTAATGAGAAGGGTGTGAATAACTCACCACAGGTTAATGAGAAGGGTGTGAATAACTCACCACAGGTTAATGAGAAGGGTGTGAATAACTCACCACAGGTTAATGAGAAGGGTGTGAATAACTCACCACAGGTTAATGAGAAGTGTGTGAATAACTCACCACAGGTTAATGAGAAGGGTGTGAATAACTCACCACAGGTTAATGAGAAGGGTGTGAATAACTCACCACAGGTTAATGAGAAGGGTGTGAATAACTCACCACAGGTTAATGAGAAGGGTGTGAATAACTCACCACAGGTTAATGAGAAGGGTGTGAATAACTCACCACAGGTTAATGAGAAGGGTGTGAATAACTCACCCCAGGTTAATGAGAAGGGTGTGAATAACTCACCACAGGTTAATGAGAAGGGTGTGAATAACTCACCACAGGTTAATGAGAAGGGTGTGAATAACTCACCACAGGTTAATGAGAAGGGTGTGAATAACTCACCACAGGTTAATGAGAAGGGTGTGAATAACTCACCACAGGTTAATGAGAAGGGTGTGAATAACTCACCACAGGTTAATGAAAAGGGTGTGAATAACTCACCACAGGTTAATGAGAAGGGTGTGAATAACTCACCACAGGTTAATGAGAAGGGTGTGAATAGCTCACCACGGGTTAATGAGAAGGATGTGAATAACTCACCACGGGTTAATGAGAAGGATGTGAATAACTCACCACGGGTTAATGAGAAGGATGTGAATAACTCACCACAGGTTAATGAGAAGGATGTGAATAACTCACCACGGGTTAATGAGAAGGATGTGAATAACTCACCACGGGTTAATGAGAAGGATGTGCTTGAAAGGATGCACATAACTCTGCAACGTTGGGTTGTATTGGAGAGAATCTCAGTCTTAAATCATTCTCCACACACAGTCTGTGCCTGTATTTAGTTTTCATGCTAGTGATGGCCGAGAACCCACTCACACATACTGTAGGTATGTGGTTGCAAAGGGCATCAGTGTCTTAACAGCGTGATCTGCCAAGGCAAGATACTCTGAGCGCAGCCCTACCCAGAAATATGGCAGTGGCTTCTGATTCAATTTTCACAGAACCGCTTGTTGCAATTTCGATGTTCAGATATCAGTGGACTGGAGGTAGGGCATGAAAGGGGAATCCAGTTGTTTGTGTCATCCGTTTGGGGAAAGTACATGCGTAATTGCGCACCCAACTCACATTTGACATTGTTCGTAATCTCATTTGCACACAAAAAATCATACAATGATGGAAAGACATGTGTATTGTCCCTTGTTAATGCAGACAGAGAAGAGCTCCAACTTCTGAATCATAGTCTCGATTTTGTCCCGCACATTGAATATAGTTGCAGAGAAGTAACCTGTAATCCCAGATTCAGATGAGAAAAACATCACCCAGATAGGCCAGTCGTGTGAGAAACTCATCATCATGCAATTTAATTTATTTTACCTTTATTTAACTAGGCAAGTCAGTTAAGAACAAATTCTTATTTTCAAGGAACAGTGGGTTTACTGCCTGTTCAGGGGCAGAACAACAGATTTGTGCCTTGTCAGCTCAGGGGTTTGAACTTGCAACCTTCCGGTTACTGGTCCAACACTCTAACCACTAGGCTACCCTGCCGCCAGCGAAAGACAAGTGAAAATGATGGTCAGTAAAGAAAACTTTAAGCTCGTCTCAAACAAAATAACTTGTCAATAAAAAGCGCACTTCTGTATGTTGTAAAAGCGTTACATGGTCACTGCCCATATCATTACATAGTGCAGAAAATACACAAGAGTTCATGGACCTTGCTTTAACAAAGTTAACCATTTTCAATGTATTGTCCAAAAAGTCTTTCATGCTGTCAGGCATTCCATTGGCAGCAAGAGCCTCTAGGTGGATGCTGCAGTGTACCCAAGAGCCTCTCGGTGGATGCTGCAGTGTACCCAAAAGCCTCTCGGTGGATGCTGCAGTGTACCCAAGAGCCTCTAGGTGGATGCTGCAGTGTACCCAAGTGGCCTCGGGAGCAACTGCTTGCACGCGCGTTACCACTCCACTATGTCTCTCTGTCATGGCTTTTGCACCATCAGTACAGATACCAACACATCTTGACCACCAAAGTCCATTTGATGTCACAAAGCTGTCCAGTACTTTGAAAATATCCTTTCCTGTTGTCCTGGTTTCCAGTGGTTTGCAGAAGAGGATGTCTTCCTTAATTGACCCCCCATAAAAGTAACAGACATATACCAGTTTTTTGTTGTTGTGCCTTTTCCCCCAGCAGCAGGAAGAATGAGGTCCTCCACAATAGTATGGGGCTTGCCTGTCCTAGCCACTGGGTAGCTCACCATATAAGATGCTTCTAGACCCTTCTTATTCATGGTATCTGTTGCTTTTATACATGTCTTACTACTCAAAAGTCGTCTTAATTCTCGTGGTTTATTTTTCAAATTGGCATGTTTTGTTTAGAAAAGTCTGCGCAAGAGTGAAGGTTTCATCGAGTTGTGAGATAGTACTGTTGCACATCTAACACACCGTGGCTGAGGAAAGGCACTACTCCCAATATAAGTGAACCCCAAATCAATGTAGTTCTCATCATATTTGCGCCTCTTCGATGGTCCAACATCCCTGTCTGTTGTTCGGTGCTTTCCCGGGTAAGGGGTCAGTAGCTCTTCGGCAGCATCAGATTCACAGCTGGACTAACAACAAATGTAGAATTACTGATGCTATCATTGGATATGCTGGTGGAAGCAGAACAACTTGTTGTTGACAGGTGCAGGTGTAGTACTGCTGGTAGTAGCAGGTCTACCAGTAGAGCTGGTATGTGTCTCTATGGACTCGGGCCTTACTTTTTTCACCATTTATCAATTTGGAGCAAACGGAATGAGCAGTAGCTACGTTCTGCTACATTCGGACATTGTTGGAATTCCCGCAAGAGACTAACGGTTAATGTGATTGGATGTTAATTATTTGACTAGGCTACCTGTATTTGACATTGTGTTGTCATTTCACTGAACACTACATGGTTTACTTGTATTATTGGCAGTTAAACGAGGCTACTCAGGCAAGAGAGAAAAAAAACGAAACGTTGGCCTTTCTGGAAAATAAACATTACATTTTTTAAAATTAAAATGTGAAATCAGATTTTTATTTGTCGTACCACCGACGGCATTGGGCGTACCTGTTTGGGAATACCTGTCCCAACAGATAGCTCTGAGCAAGAAGCAGCCGACATGTATCGATGTGCTGGACACACACACAGGGTGGAGCCAATGCAGTTTAAAGAGGAAAGCACAGGAAGTGGCTGCTTAGAGGGGGTGGAGCTGGTGGATTTTATTGATGCCCTGGGTGGGCCTTTATGCACACAAGCAATAACCACGTGGCAGAATGACTCCAGTGAGTATTCCCCCCAGCTGACACACACAACGCTTAGCTACACATCGTTAATTAATAGAACATCAAACCCCTCCTGCTTCCTGTTGACTTTACACTGCAGTGTCCTCTCAGCTGATTATACTGACTTCAACCATGTCTATTGGCTATTGTCTCCCTACGAGCCAGGCGTGTGTGTTAGCAGCAGGTTTGTGGGAGGGCTTAATCCCAGATAGCGGGCAAGAATATCAGACATTTACACACCCAGATCTGACTGGAAAGGTGTTTAAGATGGAGGAAAGGAGAGAGCTTGTGGAGTGGGATGCTTAATAAGAGGTGGAGATTATTACAGAGTGCAACATGGAGTGTGTCCCAAATGGCACCATATTCCCTTTATAGTGCACTACTTTTGACCAGGGGCTATAGGGCTCTGGTTAAAAGTGCACTATAAAAAAGGGAATAGGGTGCCATTTGGGACACGCCCAGTGTTGGTGACATCACTCTGGTATGAGCTCTGTGGTGGAGAGCTCTATATTAACAAAGTGTCTCCGAGTAGGAGTACTGATCTAGGATCAGTTTGCCACGTTACGGTAGCGGGGGGCCCGCTGGCCACGTTACGGTAGCGGGAACTGCTGGCCACGTTACGGCGGAGGGGGGGACCCGGCCCTGAAAGCTAGATCAGTGGTGGCTGGTATCCTACTGCCTTTTGTCAGTTACATTGTAACACATTTAATAAATGAAACGCACAAGAAAACGATCAAATATAAATTGGTTCATGTTCATCTTCCTCCCATGTGCAAAACCAGTTTAGACACGTCAGATGTATTCAACATTTCGGTTTAACTGAACTCATTTAAGGTCAATAATACAGATACAAAATTAAAACCTTAAAAGTCTATCCAATATATTCTGAAAAAAAGATCAAATGTTAATTGACCAGAAAAAAACAATACCAGACAATGTCATGATGAAGAAAGATGACATGCGAATTATGCTGAGTGGCACAGCTGACTGACACTGTTACAGAACCAAGTTAGGTATATAAAGGAAGACCAATCAAAACACCGACTTTCAGCCCCTAAGCACTTGTGGAGATCTGAGAGCATTGGATGGCGTAAGCAAAATGGAAATCATTTCACTAAGCCTATGACCAGGTAGTGTAGCTATGACAACTTTTGCTATACCAAGGCTATCCAGTCTTTGCACGTCTACTCAAATGCCTAAAGGGCTATTTGAGCCAAAACTTGCAAGGAGAAAGGCTTCCACGTGTGCTTGGTGATGTCTAAAAAGACACTGACAGAAAGCGTCGTTCTTCCCCTCCTGTGGTCCTGATTGATTGAAACACCAGGAAGTTATTGAGAAGACGTCCTCCAAGCACACAGTAGGGATGAGGGAGAGAGCCACGTGAGGGAGGGGGGAGCAACATACTGCATGTACAAAATGGAAGGAATGGATGGATGAAGAGAAAGTGTGAAGGGGCGTGGTGTTGTTTCTACGCTGCCGACCGTCGTCGAATGATAAACGCTCCTCTTTGTAGCTGTCCCAGGTAGATCCTCATCTTGGTGCTGTCGCTGGTCTTCCTCACCCAGATCTGAGGGGAAACACAACCAATAGGACTCATTATGGTCATTAGCAAAAGAGCCTCTATATAATAAAAGCATGGTGCTCATCATATCAGGAGTTCCAAAACTTATCAAAAGAACATTCCACTATTTATATACTGTATTAAACATATCAGGCCATTTTTAGGAAAACTATAATTTTTTCCATCCTATCTTCCAGCTCGAAATGAAAACACATACAAGCTAAGATCTCAATCTTGTTTTATGCTAAGAGCCCCCAAAATTAGAACAGAGCATGGAAAAATGGCCCTTTTACTTAGCCACCTGGTGTTGGAATCCCCCCCCCCCCAAGCCAACCCAAAACTCCAGGACCTATTGTCCCTGGAGGAGTTCAAAGGACAAATAGATGAACAGGTTGTTGAGACATGTAGTTGTTCCTGGTTGTCACCCCATGTCACTAGTTTGCGTAGCCTTATGTAAGGAAGCATGTCGTTTTACTTCCCCACAGGAGGCCTTTTGCCAGGCCATCTTGGAAATAAGAATTTGTTCTTAATTGAATTGCCTGGTTGAATAAGTTTTTAAAAAACACCACCATACAATACTTACACTGCACTTTGGACAGACTACTACGACCACCATAACTCTATACTAGCAAGTCATGGATCCCTCTAATATATAATGGATTTAAGTGGTACAAGCATAGAGCTGTAGCTGTGGAAATGAGAACTGAAACCCACCTCATTTGTTCCCACTGAGCTGATGACACAGCTGATCTTGGTGTTCTCCTTGGACTCCAGGTGGATGGCCTGGCTCTTATGATACCTGATGGGAAAGCCACAAGTTATTTATTTTTAAAAAATTCAAAAATAAAAACTACAAATAGCATAAAACATTAGCAACACAAAACTTCCTCCCATCCTGGAAAATGAATGCTTGGTGGTTTGTGATAATTATCTTAAATTGCAGTCTGTAGGAATTTCTAAGCACTGTCCTTTTGAAACCATGACCTAGAAAATATTACATGTAGCTCATTTAGTATAGGATCAATTATCTGGCATTGAGTGAGGGGTACGAGAAGGAATTACTTCTATTTAACTAACAGTTAAGAACAAATTCTTATTTACAATGACAGCCTACCGATTTTTAATCTGTCAACTCAGGGATTCGATCTAGCAACCTTTCGGTTACTAGCCCAACGCTCTAACCACTGGGATACCTGCCACCCCAGGAATCAGTCCACTCAGATAAGGACTTCAAAACCTATAGGACAATATCCTCTTGAGCACACAATCCTTTAAAGATTATAATAGATAATCTGACAATGCTGTAATGGAGAGAGAAACAAAATGACCAAAAGCCAGGTAGTCTTTGATTGTGGCTGAGGAGAGTCCCTGAGGTAAGTGAAAAGGAGTGACAAGCTGGAACAGACAGAATCAGTAAAAGGTTTATTTCTTTATTGAAGAACATATGTCCGCTTGCTTCAGCTGTCTTGCTTTCAAGCAAGCGCATTAGATGAAACATCATTTACCGGGAGAAAGGAGAAGAACACATGTGGTTTCAACCATGGCTGCTGAGTCTTCACCATCCTCTCCCCTCAGCCTTTCTTATCCTAGGTCTGGTGAGACTGTGGGAGCGAGAACGATAGCAGCGAACACTTCACTCAACTGAGATCCCCTCTCTCACTTCAGAATTGATCAAAGGCTACATGAAAGTCATGGAAAGCCATTTTTAACATCACAGAGGAGCACATTTCACATTTTCCACTCTTCAAAAGGAATTATTCATTGGTGCGTGATGTCCTATGCAGAGAGCTACTCTTTACCCAAAGGGCCTGAGAGGACAGATTATCCCATCCAAGCAAACACTGTAATTTCTGTCAGCCTATGGAACTATCACCAAATGGCATACTGCTCTGTATGCCAAAACCCATGTTCCATCCTCATGATAGCGATGTAATGTAATTTCATGATGACAGGTAGTATGAGCTTGACTGGCTAACATTCCAGCCACCCATTGGTTAATATGAAATATGACCTATTGGCCAGAGGGAATGTTACTATAAACATACTACAAACACGATTTCCATTTCTTGAATCTTGTTTTTGAAGTCTTAAAAAAAAACAGACATTTCAGCAAAGCCAAGAATTCTTCAGTAAGTAGAGCATGAGGATTTACACGGCTGGGGCGCCATCTAGTGGCTAATAAAATCAAGCGCATCATGAATTAAAACACTAGGTATTATATTATAGGGAATCAGTTCAGTAGATCTTATATTTAGACCAATCCTATTAAAACAGCGATAAACCACAACAGCAGACAATAAAAGTACAAAATTCCCCCTTTTTGCTGTGTTTAAAAAAATTAAATGGTCTAATCAACCAAATGAAAAAGATAGTCAGTGTGCATGTACCATCTCTTGTCGTAGTACAGCTTTCCCTCTTCAATGCGGGCCTCATAGCGCTGTGAGGGGGCCTCCATTGGAATGGTGGGCATTTGGTCTGGAGATGACGGAGACACTGGGGGAGAAAACATGGCGTGAGAATTGAGTTTGAGTCACTGATGTGGTCATCCTGTCTGGGTTGGCGCCCCCCGTGGCGGAGATCTTTGTGGGCTATACTCAGCCTTGTCTCAGGATGGTAAGTTGGCGGTTGAAGATATCCCTCTAGTGGTGTGGGGACTGTGCTTTGGCAAAGTGGGTGGGGTTATATCCTTCCTGTTTGGCCCTGTCCGGGGGTGTAATCGGATGGGGCCACAGTGTCTCCTGACCCCTCCTGTCTCAGCCTCCAGTATTTATGCTGCAGTAGTTTATGTGTCGGGGGGCTAGGGTCAGTTTGTTATATCTGGAGTACTTCTCCTGTCCTATTCGGTGTCCTGTGTGAATTTAAGTATGCTCTCTCTAATTCTCTCTTTCTTTCTCTCTCTCGTAGGACCTGAGCCCTAGGACCATGCCTCAGGACTACCTGACATGATGACTCCTTGCTGTCCCCAGTCCACCTGGCCGTGCTGCTGCTCCAGTTTCAACTGTTCTGCCTTATTATTATTGGACCATGCTGGTAATTTATGAACATTTGAACATCTTGGCCATGTTCTGTTATAATCTCCACTCGGCACAGCCAGAAGAGGACTGGCCACCCCACATAGCCTGGTTCCTCTCTAGGTTTCTTCCTAGGTTTTGGCCTTTCTAGGGAGTTTTTCCTAGCCACCGTGCTTCTACACCTGCATTGCTTGCTGGTTGGGGTTTTAGGCTGGGTTTCTGTACAGCACTTTGAGATATCAGCTGATGTACGAAGGGCTATATAAATACATTTGATTTGAGAAAAACTCAAGTAATTTCAATGTAAATAGTTAATTTACTAAAACCGCTGCCAGCCCGGGAGTTCTTGATGTTTCATGTAAATAAAATGAACATGTTTTTGGAGTCTGAACAAAAATCCTGTATAATAACTTGATTCATCCTCATTTTGCCTTGATGGCATTTAGACTTAAACAAAACAATCCTAACAGTTGTAAAATAATTGACTGCTCACATACCTGGACGCTTAGGGGATTTCAGCTGCTTGTTCAGTATTCGCAGATCTTCCAGGATCTGGTCATCGGTTAGCAAATAGTTAAGCTGAGGTGTGGATCGTTAAGGACAACTCGTCTTAATCAAATCATCATGTGTGTGTATATATATATATATATATATTTCTGTGAAGGGGTAAAAACTCTATCTGGTAAGTTTGAACCCCGTGAAGATAAAAAAAAAAAAAAAAATGTAACTAATCAGTCAAGACGAGATTCTTTGAAGCTGGACAGTGCCTAACATGGATCAACACTGTTGTAGACAGGACAGACAGAGTGATTGGACTTCTAGTAAAGGATATCAGGTGCAGGTTTCCTCCGCTTGTCTGGAATGGGGACTGGATCGTTGGGCCGCCTCCTTAACTTCCGGGTCATGATGGGTTTCACCTCCATGGAATCTACACAGGGGTAATATGGAATGAGCTTACCGCCATGCACCCGACACTGTAGAAATATTACTACTAGTCCACCTGTCAGAGCACTTCAATGGGAATGTACATTCTAATAACTATATGGGTGACACTCATGTGGGTATAACACAGAGAAAAGCTATATTGGTACATGTACACAGAGTATACAAAACTTGGGGCTCCCGAGTGGCGCAGCGGTCTAAGGCTGTATCCAGGCTGTATCACAACCGGCCGTGATTGGGAATCCCATAAGACGGTGCAAAATTGGCCCAGCATCGTCTGGGTTTGGCCGTCATTGTAAATAACATTTTGATCTTAACGGACTTGCCTAGTTAAATTAAAAAGTTAAAAAGAAAACACCTGCTCTTTCCATGACAGACTAACCAGGTGAATCTTATGATCCCTTATTGAAGTCAACTGTTAAATCCACTTCAAATCAGTGTAGATTAAGGGGAGGAGACAGGTTAAAGAAGAATTTTTAACCCTTTGAGGCATGGATTGTACGTGTGCCATTCAGAGGGTGAATGGGCAGGACAAAATATTTAAGTGCCTTTGAACAGGGTATGGTAGTAGGTGCCAGGCACACCAGTTTGAGTGTGTCAGGAACTGCAACACTACTGGGTTTTAAAAAGAATGGTCCACCACCCAAAGGACATCCATCCAACTTGACAACTGTGGGAAGCATTGGAGTCAACATGGGCCAACTCCATATTATGGAGATTATCCCAATGTTTGGTATACTCAGTGTGTGTACACACACACACATTCAGTGATCCGATTCAACAGTGCAGTTCTAGTACAGGGTCAGACCCCTCTTTGCCTCCAGAACAACCTGGGCATGGAAATGTTGCTCAGTTGGTATCAAGAGACCTAACGTGTGCCAGGAAAACATTCCCCACACCATTACACCACCAGCCTCTATTGACACCAGGCAGGATGGGGCCATGGACTCATGCTGCTTACTCCAAATCCTGACTGCCATCTGTATGCCAACAGGAACCAGGATTCATTGGACCAGGCAATGTTTTTCCACTCAATTGTCCAGTGTTGGTGATTGCATGCCCAGCTGATAGGAGTGGAACCGGTGCGGTCGTCTGCTGCAATAGCTCATGTGTGACAAGGACCGATGAGTTGTGCTTACCGAGAAGCCATTCTACGCCGTGATTTGCCCATTTGTGGCACGCCTGTTAGATTGCACGATTCTTGCCATGTTGTCTCAGTAAACCCTAGACACTGCAGTGTGTGAAAAGCCCAGGATGCCGTCTGTTTCTGAGATACTGGAACCAGCGAACAAAACACCAAAGTCTCTTAGGTCACTTGTTTTGCCCATTCTAATGTTCAATGAAACAGTAACTGAATGCCTGCTTTATATAGGCGCAAACTATGTGTGTGAACTGGGTGGTGTACATAATAAACTGGCCAATATGTGTATGTATATGACCTTATAGGTTAAACTAACATCATTGCACTGAAACGGAGATCTTCAATTGAATGATTAGCATGGAAATCTGCAAGTTAGAGTGAAAACAATGTATCTAAGACTTTTAGCCCTTGTTAGTATGATGGTTGTGAGATATAAGATGAGCTAAGAAACTCCATCTCCAAAACACTTCCACTGAGGATAAAATAAGTTAGCCTACATAGTCTTCTTCCTCAGCAAAAACCAACCGTCACCCATCAGCCTTTTTTTTTTTTTTTTACCCCTCCCCCCCTCAGAGTGAGATGAGAGGGAGGGAGACAGTCTCAGTGATTCTCCTACCGCCTGTCAGCTCCATTGTTAATTTCTCATTCTCTATCATCTTCTTCTTCTCCTCTAGCTCAGCAATTAAGTTTTCCTTCAGCTCCACCTTCTTATCGTCAAACTCTTTCACCGCCGCCTTCTTCTCTTTGATGTAGTTCCTCTCCACCTGTTCTGTCTGAGAGCGAGAGAGAAGGAACCAGAGAGAGAAGGAACCAGAGAGAGAAGGAACCAGAGAGAGAAGGAACCAGAGAGAGAAGGAACCAGAGAGAGAAGGAACCAGAGAGAGAAGGAACCAGAGAGAGATGGAACCAGAGAGAGATGGAACCAGAGAGAGAAGGAACCAGAGAGAGAAGGAACCAGAGAGAGAAGGAACCAGAGATTGTGTCGAAAGGCCATAAAATACATTTTAAAAAATGCAATAATTCGCAGGTGAAGGATTCAGTTGAATTTCCATGTTAGGTAATAATATCAAAACATCTCTTACCTCAAGTTGGAGAAAGAGATCTATAAGAAAGAAACAGACAAATGACAATGTTAACGCTCATGTTGACTGCATTGTCAGTTAATCCCTGGCTGTCACATTGACTTTAAGCACAAAACCAACAACCACAAAATAATAGTGTTTTTATTCATCATGTACACAGCAGGAATAAATGCTGCAGTAAATGCTTACAAGCTGGCTCCCTCAAAAATGCAGCACACACTTTGGGTGTTCAGGTTCAAATGACACAGAATGAGGTCTCTCCATGTGGCAACAACTTAACGGTGACTGAGTGTATCCCAAATGGCACCCTACGCCTTATGGGCCCTGGTCCAAAGGTAGTGTACTATATAGGGAGCCATTTAGGGATGAGCACAGTGATCCTATTCCACAACAGTGCCATTTTCTTACCAGCATTGCGGACTCTCTCCTTGTATTGTTGGTCCAGCTTCTTCATTCTCTTCTGGTACTCCTGAAGTGTTCCTGCAGGGAAGAGTTTAATTAAAACACAGAATATACATTTGAAGTCAGAAGTTTACATACACCTAGGCCAAATACATTTAAACTCAGTTTCATAATTCCTGACATTTAATCCTAGTAAGAATTTCCTGTTTTAGGTCAGTTAGGATCACCACTTTATTTTAGGAACGTGAAATGTCAGAATAATAGTAGAGAGAATTATTCCTTTCATCACATTCCCAGTGGGTCAGAAGTGTACATACACTCAATTTGGTAGCGTTGCCATTAAATTCTTTAAACTTGGGTCAAACGTTTTGGGTAGCCTTCCACAAGCATCCCATAATAAGTTGGGTTATTTTGGCCCATTCCTCCTGACAGAGCTGGTGTAATTGAGTCAGGTTTGTAAGGAGGCCTTGCTCGCACATGTTTTTTCAGTTCTGCCCACAAATTTTTTATGGGATTGAGGTCAGGGCTTTGGGATGGCCACTCCAATACCTTGACCTTGTTGTCCTTAAGCCATTTTGCCACAACTTTGGAAGTATGCTTGGTGTCATTGTCCATTTGAAAAGACCCATTTGCAACCAAGCTTTAAATTCCTGAGTGATTGCTTCAATATATCCACATAATTTTCATTCTTCATGAAGCCATCTATTTTGTGAAGTGCACCAGTCCCTTATGCAGCAAAGCACCCCCACAACAAGCTGCTGCCACCCCCATGCTTCACAGTTGGGATGGTGTTCTTCGGCTTGCAACCCTCCCCCTTTTCCTCCAAACATAACGATGGTCATTATGGCCAAACAGTTCCATTTTTATTTAATCAGACTAGAGGACATTACTCCAAAAAGTATGATCTCTGTCCCCATGTGTAGTTTGCAAACCGTTGTCTGGCTATTTTATGGCAGTTTTGGAGCTGTGCCTCCTTCCCTGCTGAGCGGCCTGTCAGCTTATGTCGATATAGGACTTGCCTTACTGTGGTTATAGATACTTTTGTACCCGTTTCCTCCAGCATCTACACAAGTTCCTTTGCTGTTCTGGGATCGATATACATTTTTCACACCAAAGTACATTCATCTCTAGGAGACAGAAAGTGTCTCATTCCTGATCAGTATGACAGCTGCGTGGTCCCATGGTGTTTAACTAAATACTATTGTTTGTACAGATGAATGTCGTACCTTCAGGCGTTTGGAAATTGCTCCCAAGGATGAACTAGGCTTGTGGTCTACAATTTATTTGAGGTCTTTGATTTTCCCATGATGTCAAGCAAAGTGGCACTGAGTTTGAAGGTAGGCCTTGAAATACATCCACAGGTAAACCTCCAATTGACAAATTGTGTCAATTAGCATATGACATCATTTTCTGGAATTTCCCAAGCTGTTTAAAGGTAGTCAACTTAGTGCATGTAAACTTCTGACCCACTGGAATTGTGATAGTGTTTTATAAGTGAAATCATGTCTGTAAACAGTTGTTGGAAAATTACTTGTCATGCAAAGTAAATGTCCTAAACGACTTGCCAAAACTATAGTTTATTAACAAGACATTTGTGGAGTGGTTGAAAAACAAGTGTACGTAAACTTCCAACTTAAACTGTATGCCTAACTTCTTATCCAACCAATCTCTGAAAGCAAAGAGCACCACCTCTGAGGATCCATCATAACAGTTGTGCAAAATGATAGTTCTGCTCAGTTCTACTTATGCACGCGGAGGAATTCATGACATTGATAATCACATTGATTGTGAATGCAAGGAGGATAATGAACTGAATATAGGATAGGCCTAATACATAAATGCAGTGAGGATAATTGGAAACAGTGACACTACCCTCTTGGAGTTGCGTCAACTGCCTTTTCAATGATGCCAGCTTGTCTTGGTACATCCTGAAACCAAATAAAACATGATTATCACAACCAACTACTAAATCTGTAAATGTAGTCCTTCAAGATCAGGCTACATTTTGAACATCCCATTTCATCCAAGTCAACATATATTCTATCCAGTGTAACTGTGCAATTGGTGGACAACACTCACTGTTCTTTGATTTCCACATAGTCATCCTCATCATGTTTTGCCAGGTCAGTTTCACTGGCATCTTCTGTGTCTGAAAGAGGGAGAAGGAAAAAAATGGCGGACGTCAGTAAGTAGGCTAACAGTTCACCAATATCATATGACATAGGGCCTATGCCAAGAAAACATTTTCAGAACAATTTGTTCAATAGCAAGTCAATGAAATTTCTAATTTTAGGAAAGCTGGAAACAGTAGGATAGATGTAGCTACTCAGTCAAGTTACCTTTATTTGGATCCCCAATGAGTGCGTTACCAGCCATTTCCCTTTAGACTTATACAAAAATAAACTAACAAAGTAAAACAAGGTCGTCTGATAAATGCGAAATGTTATGTCGTAGGCTAAAGTAGCCACACGCAAGATGGCAAGCTAGCTAACTAAGCGTTCAGCTAACAGGCTTGCTCATTTCTATCAAAAAAAGTTAGCAATTAAATGTTAACCAGAATTGCACAGACCGGGCAGTGACTCCAGGTTAGTAAACAGACGTTTCTTATTTGACCAGCCAGCTAATTCGCAACAAAAGGGTTTACATTGAGTGCCTAACATTTGTCCCGTTGCTAACGCGTAGCAAATTGATGAAGCCAAATACGAGAGCGATTTGTCAAGCGAGCCAATTTAGCTATTAGCAACGGCTAATTCAAGACTTGGAAATTGAACCGGTTTCAAATTTTGTTAGCTAGATGCAATCTCTGCGTGGCCTGCATGAGAATACGTAGTTGGGTACCTATTTTAGATACCCGACTAGCTCGTTAGCTACCGAGTTTGCCAGCGCCAAAGCAGGTTTTGCCGGTGACCTGTCAGCTGATGGTAGCTAACGTTAGCTAGCGGCGTAACGTTAACGCTTGCTAGCTAGTTACAACACCAGTGAATGGTTGACTTAGCATTGACAAGACTAACACAACTCTCCATCAAATACAGGTAACATGAGTAAAGGGTCATTGCTTAAATCTGTAGCTATACCCAAAGTTAACAGCACAAATGCAACGTGACATTTGGAAATAGCCTGCATCAGCGCGCGGCCTTAAAACCTAATTTAGCTAAATCCCAACAAACCACCTTCATCTACGCACGTACCCAATGAAATGGCTGGCCTCAAAGTTAACTGGACATGTAAGGAGAGCTGAAATTACAAAATCAAATATAGTTTCTTATACTTCACACCAACAGTGGCAAGACTGTGTCAGAAAAGGCCAATCACTGAAATCATATTGGTGTTAAAGCAAATGAGTCTTTCTCGCCACCTGTCAACCATTACAAATGTTTTACTGAGAATGACTGCCTGCCTGTTTGTTACGAATTTAACTCCAAAAATCGAGACTCCAAGTCCAATGCACGGTTACAAAGACCACTTTCTCTCTCTTATATATCATATATTACGTTAGCGCGGTCTGTCCACCACTTGACAACGTGTTGCTGTATAAAAGTAAAGCCGGGCTTGACCGCTAAACATGAAAGTTGAAAAAGATAATTAACTTGTCCCCCATCTACACTAACAGGTAGCTTTCCTGCCAGGGGCGTATTCATTACAACCAAACGAAAAGGGGCGGGACCTATCTGAATTTGTCCAATAGAAACTCTCGTTTTTAACAGTTTGGACTCATGATTAAACTCCTGCGAACAACAAGCTGGATTATAGAAACCTGTGTTAATTCAACGCTGGCTAGCTAGCGTTAGTTACCCAAACTGGCACAAACTTTACTCTTCAACGGGGATGGGTTCATTCTTTTTTTTTTAATAATAAAACAATTTGCAAAGGTCACACTAGTTTTAGGAGACTATTTGAGAAAACTAACAACGTTTATTAGCAAATATCACAAGAGTAGCTAGCTAACAAAATGTGCTACATTGGCGAACCTACCTTCTTCCGAGTCTCTTCCCCTGAAGCTTCGATCATCGTCGTCGTCCACACTATCAAGTTCTTCTTCATCATTGTAATAATCTACCATCGGTGATAGTAAAGTAGAAGCCATTTGATGGCAAGTAAAAATGTAAACAAACGTTAGATAAACAATCGATTTGGAATTTGCAGTTCAGAACAAAACAGCGCCTACATCTGTTAAGACCCCATGAGAAGTAAGATGGCCGTTATTGCGCCTGACCAAAATATTTAAAACAAAACTGTAGAGATTCTTTTTAATAGTAATTTTATCGCATCTTTGTGTCATGCATACACCAATGTAATAGTATAAATTAAATAGCATTTTTCCATTAAACAGGGTTAGTTACCGGTATCTTCGCTATATTTTAGCGGTCTAATTAGGCATTTCGAGGTCAGCCCTTGTGCAGAGCAAAAGATTTTCAGCGATTTGTATCAAATAAGTTTGCAATTAAATGCTATACAGAATTGCACATGCCGGACAACCATTCACTTCATATTAGTAAACCGTTGTTTCTTATTTGACCAGTCAGCTAATTCCCAACAGCAAAGGGTTTACATCGAGTGCCAATATTTGCCACATGTTGATTTGCTAGCCCCAATTTTGTTACGAATTGACCCTGCGCTGGGTCAATCATAACATAATGGCTATCGGGGTAAAGTGCATGTCTTGAAAGTATTTACGTCCCTCACGTTCACATAACTGTATAGACACTAAACTATTAATATCCCTATTGCGAGCTGTCATAACGCAAAGGCTTTTCAAAGGAAATCATTTGCCTTTACACACTTTTCTATCAATGGATGTCGATTTAACTCGCATGACTGCTATGATTAAGCAATAAGGCACAAAGTATGGTACAGCGCTTTCAGAAAGTATTCAGAACCCTTGACTTTTTCATTTTTTATTTTTTTTACGTTACAGCCTTATTCTAAAACGGTTGAAAATGTAGATATGTGGTAGTGGTGGAGTAGGGGGCCTGAGGGCACACAGTGTGTTGTGAAATTTGTGAATGTATTGTAATGTTTTTACAATTGTATAAACTGCCTTAATTTTGCTTGACCACAGGAAGAGTAGCTGCTGCCTTGGCAGGAACTAACGGGAATCCATAATACATACAAAATACAAAACCCCCATAATGACAAAGCAAAAACAGTTTTTTTCAAAATGTTTGAAAAATTTAAAAATTTTTAAATTTTATTTTATTTATCAGAAGTACCTTATTTACCTAATAAGGCTGTAACATAACAAAATGTGTAAAAAGTGAAGGGGTCTGAATACTTTACGAATGCACTAGACATACCCCCACCAGACACTCCACCCTGGGTTTCTTCCCAGTACCCCAACCAAAAACAGATTTAATCCCTCGTTCAGACCCATGTCATTGTGGAATGCTCTGCCACAAGAGGTTAATCAGGCAAAAAGCAGGTTTAGCTTTTAAACAAATTAAAAAATTCATTATTACAGCACCTCTCCTCTTTCTAAAGATATAATTGATATGTATATATTAATAGTCTAAATAGTATTTTTGTTGTCTCGTTGTGTCTTTCCTATATACAGTACCAGTCAAAAGTTTGGACACACCTACCCTTTCAAGGGTTTTTCTTTATTTGTACTATTTTCTACATTGTAGAATAATAGTAAAGACATCAACATATGATATAACACATATGGAATCATGTAGTAACCAAAAAAGTGTTAAACAAATCAAAATATATATGAGATTCTTCAAAGTAGCCACCCTACCGTTAAAAAGATACCTTATGCTCCTGAGTGGCGCCATAGGCGGAAATCCCAGGGGGGGCGGGGAGGACACGACCCCCCCCCCCCCCCCCCCCCCCCATCCTGGGAAAATTATGATTTGTCCCCCCCAATATATCACTGTAAACATAACTATGTAATTTAAATAATATGAATAATACTCAATGAAAGCTCTTGTGCTGATTATAGACACTTAATAGCACGTTTTTAAGTTATAAAAGATTGCGACCCCCCGCCCTTTGCCTCACAATGGTTTGATCCACTGCCAGTTCCTTAGCTGGCTAGGTAACAGAGGGTTCATATCTACTGTCTGAAAGGCACTCAATGCACGTAACTGACGGGAGGTTAATCCAATCAATTGCACAATAGCAATGTTTTTTCTTTTTATGTTGGCAGGGTTCACACACACACTAGCTGAATTTGCAGAGCTAGCGGGCAAATATGATCTATTAAGCTAGCTAGTACCTATTCCATTTATGTGGCATCGTCAAAGATGGAATCTTTGCTATCATCCGTTTATTCCAAGATCAGCATGCAGCTGTAGCGCTTCAAAGTCCCTGTGATAAGTCTAGCGATAAACTGAACTCCAAACTGAACAGAACTACACTCTCTTCTACCATTGTCTTAAATATCTTTAATGGTCTCGTTGCAAAAGCTAACTTGTCCCTATGGAACTTTTTTTATTTTATTTTATTTCACCTTTATTTAACTAGGTAGCAAAGATTGTAGGAAACGCCACAGAAACGTAATTGGTCCTCGCTAGTTTTGCAAATTCAGCTATTGTTGGAAGCCAGCCAATATGAAACAAACTATATTAAAATGACAAAAGGTTGCAACATATGTTGTGTAAATGGTGAACTCATACAGCTGTCAACTCGTCTCTGCAATCCGTGTCACATTCGCTAGCTACCGTTTAGATCGAAGCCCATATAGAATGATAGAAGATAAGATGATAGGAGCCCATCTCCTACTGTAAATAACCAACACACTGTGTGTGTGTGTGTGTGTGTGTGTGTGTGTGTGTGTGTGTGTGTGTGTGTGTGTGTGTGTGTGTGTGTGTGTGTGTGTGTGTGTGTGTGTGTGTGTGTGTAGCCAGCCAGGTAGAAAAATGTCAGAAAAAAAGAAAAAAGATGGACATCATAGTATTTTCCAGTACACCAAAACGCAAAGTAAGAACCCTAGTACCCTAATATCTCAAAGACAAGTTGATAAAATTTTCATAAGAAAGAAGTGAAATGCGAATGAGAATGTTGTCATTAGGTAGAGCAGGCAACAGATGGCACACAGAGAGCAAAGCTGGGGACAGATATGCAGGGACAGACTGGCAGAGACAGACTGGCAGAGACAGATGAGCAGGGACAGACTGGCAGAGACAGACTGGCAGGGACAGACTGGCAGGGACAGACTGGCAGAGAAAGATGGGCAGGGACAGACTGGCAGGGACAGACTGGCAGGGACAGACTGGCAGAGACAGGTGGGCAGGGACAGAGTGGCAGAGACAGACTGGCAGGGACAGACTGGCAGAGACAGCTGGGCAGGGACAGACTGGCAGAGACAGACTGGCAGGGACAGACTGGCAGAGACAGACTGGCAGAGACAGATGGGCATGGACAGACTGGCAGAGACAGGTGGGCAGGGACAGACTGGCAGAGACAGATGGGCAGGGACAGACTGGCAGAGACAGGGAGTCTCAGGTAAGTTTGTTGAGTCTTTGTTTGGCAACATTATGAAAGTTTTAAATGACTTGTGAAATAGGGACATAATTGTAAAATGCCATGGATACCCCCACTCTCAACTTAAACTGGTGACTGAACTAAGATTTGTTTAAGGCAATGGTATTGCTGTTGTGATTAATTGTGTAGTTTTGTGTACCGGTAGTTAGGAGTACGGCAAACACCTTATTTATTTTCTAGGAGACAGACTGTGAGTCAGTGAGGGTGGTGAAAGGGGAAGAGCCAGGGAGAGAGACTTCAGAGGACAGTGTCACAGCCACGGCAGGACAAGGTGTCAACCTTGTTGCCAGCAGCACCAGTATATGGGGACAGTGGCACAGCATTGTCCAATTACCTCAGTGATGTCACAAAACCATATCAGCCACACCCAGAATTTACAGAACTGCAAACTCTTGCCAACAGAGTGTTGACGTTTCAAGAGAGATGGTTTTGCGATTTCCCATGGCTACATTATACTCCATCAATAAAAGGAGTGTTGTTTTCACTGTAGCGAAGGGTTTTCAAGCCAGCCATCTTTTGGCCAAAGAGCAGATGTTGCCTTCATTAGTGCAGGATTTAGGAACTGGAGAAAAGCCATGGAGAAAATGCCTTGTAATTGTCCCCTCCAAAGTTGCTATCAGATTTTTGCCCCTGAGTGGCGCAGCGGTCTAGGACACTGCATCTCAGTACTAGAGGTGTCATTACAGACCCTGGTTCGATTCCAGGCTGAATCACAACTGGCCGTGATTGGGTGTCTCATAGGGCGGTGCACAATTGGCCCAGAGTCGTCTAGGTTTGGCCGGGGTTGGCCGTCATTGTAAATAAGAATTTGTTCTTAACTGACTTGCCGAGTTTAATAAAGGTTCAATAAAATTAATAACAAAAATAAAAGGTAGGGGGCGTGGATCAGAAAAACAGTCAGTATCTGCTGTGGCCACCATTTGCCTCATGCAGTGCGACACATCTTTTGCATAGAGTTGATCAGGCTGTTGATTGTGGCCTGTGGAATGTTCTCCCACTCCTCTTTAATGGCCGTGCGAAGTTGATGGATATTGGTGAGAACTGGAACACGCTGTCGTTCACATCGATCCAGAGTATCCCAAACATGCTCAATGGGTGGTGACATGTCTGGTGAGTATGCAGGCCATGTAATAGCTGGGAAATGTTCAGCTTCCAGGAATTGTGTACAGATCCTTGCTGCTGTGTATTATTATGCTGGAAGATGAGGTGATGGCGGCGGATGAAAGGCCTCAGGATCTCATCACGGTATTTCTGTGTAGTAAAATTGTCATCGATAAAATGCAATTGTGTTTGTTTTCCGTAGCTTATGCCTACCCATACAATAACCCCACCACCACCATGGGGCAGTCTGTTCACAATGTAGACATCAGCAAACTGCTCACCCACACAACAGTTGAATAGTTGTACATTTGAAACCGGAATTCATCCGTGAAGAGCAGACCAGTGGCCATCAAAGGTGAGCATTTGCCCACTGAAGTCGGTGACGACGCCGAACTGCAGGCAGGTCAAGATCCTGGTGAGGATGACAAGTATGCAGATGAGCTTCCCTGAGACGGTTTCTGACAGTTTGTGCAGAATATTTTTTTTTGTGCAAACCCACAGTTCATCAGCTGTCCAGGTAGCTGGCCTCAGACGATCTCGCAGGTGAAGAAGCCGGATGTGGAGGTCCTGGGCTGGCGTGGTTACACTTTGTCTACGGTTGTTCGGCCGGACGGACATACTGCCAAATTCTCTAAAATGACGATGGAGGCGGCTTATGGTAGAGAAATTAACGTTCAATTCTCTGGCAACAGCTCTGGTGGACATTCCTGAAGGTAGCATGCCAATTACACCCTCCCTCAAAACTTGAGAAATCGGTGGCATTGTGTTGTGTGACAAAACTGCACATTTTAGAGTAGCCTTATATTGTCCCCAGCACAAGGTGTAATGATCATGCTGTTTAATCAGCTTCTTGATATGCCACAGCTGTCAGGTGGATGAATTATCTTGGCAAAGTAGAAATTCTCTGGAATGTAAACATATTTGGGCACAATATTTGAGAGAAATAAGCTTTCTGTGTGTATGTAACATTTCCGGGATCTTTTATTTCAGCTCATGAAACATGGGACCAACACTTTACATGTTGCATTTATATTTTTGTTCAGTATATATATAAACTCAGCAAAAAAAGAAACATCCCATTTTCAAGGCCCTGTCTTTCAAAGACATTTCGTAAAAATACTAACAGCTTACAGATGGTAGGCAATTAAGGTCATAGTTATGAAAACTTAGGACACTAAAGAGGCCTTTCTACTGACTCTGAAAAACACCAAAAGAAAGATGCCAAGGGTCCCTTCTCATCTGCGTGAATGTGCCTTAGGCCTGCTGCAAGGAGGCCTGGGGACTGCAGACGTGGCCAGGGCAATAAATTGCAATGTCCGTACTGTGAGACGCCTAAGATAGTGCTACAGCGAGACAGGACGGACAGCTGATCGTCCTCGCAGTGGCAGACCACGTGTATCAACACCTGCATAGGATCGGTACATCCGAACATCACACCTGCTAGACAGGTACAGGATGGCAACAACAACTGCCCGAGTTACACCAGGAGTTACACCAGGAACACACAATCCCTCCATCTGTGCTCAGACTGTCCGCAATAGGCTGAGAGAGTCTGGACTGAGGGCTTGTAGGCCTGTTGTAAGGCAGGTCCTCACCAGACATCACCGGCAACAACGTCGCCAATGGGCACAAACCCACTGTCGCTGGACCAGACAGGACTGGCAAAATGTGCTCTTCACTGACGAGTCACGGTTTTGTCACACCAGGGGTGATGGTCTGATTCACGTTTGTGGTCAAAGGAATGAGCGTTACACAGAGGCCTGTACTCTGGAGCAGGATCGATTTGGAGGTGGAGGGTCCATCATGGGCTGGGGCGGTGTGTCACAGCATCGGACTGAGCTTGTTGTCATTGCAGGCAATCTCAACGCTGTGCGTTACAGGGAAGACATCCTCCTCCCTCATGTGGTACCCTTCCTGCAGGCTCATCCTGACATGACATGACCTGTGCGGGATTTCCTGCAAGACAGGAATGTCAGTGTTCTGCCATGGCCAGCGAAGAGGCCGGATCTCAATCCCTTTGGGCACGTCTGGGACCTGTTGGATCGGAGGGTGAGGGCTAGGGCCATTCCCCCCAGAAATGTCCGGGAACTTGCAGGTGCCTTGGTGGAAGAGTGGGGTAACATCTCACAGCAAGAACTGGCAAATCTGGTGCAGTCCATGAGGAGTAGATGCATTGCAGTACTTAATGTAGCTGGTGGTCACACCAGATACTGACTGTTACTTTTGATTTTGACCCCCCATTTGTTCAGGGACACATTATTCAATTTCTGTTAATCACATGTCTGTGCAACTTGTTCAGTTTATGTCTCAGTTGTTGAATCTTGTTATATTCATACAATATTTACACATGTTAAGTTTGCTGAAAATAAACGCAGTTGACAGTGAGTTTCCAGATCTCAACCCCATAGAAAATCTTTGGAGGGAGTTGAAAGTCTGTGTTGCCCAGCAACAGACCCTAAACATCACTGCTCTAGACGAGATCTGCATGGAGGAATGGGCCAAAATACCAGCAACAGTGTGTGAAAACCTTGTGAAGATTTACAGAAAACGTTTGACCTCTGTCATTGCCAACAAAGGGTATATAACAAAGTATTGAGATAAACTTTTGTTATTGACCAAATACTTATTTTCCACCATAATTTGCAAATAAATTCATTATAAATCCTACAATGTGATTTTCTGGATTTTTTTCCCTCATTTTGTCTGCCATAGTTGAAGTGTACCTATGATGAAAATTATAGGCCTCTCTCATCTTTTTAAGTGGGAGAACTTGCACAATTAGTGGCTAACTAAAGACTTTTTTGCCCCACTGTATATACAGTTGAGGTCGGAGGTTTACATACACTTAGGTTGGAGTCATTAAAACAAATTTTTCAACCACTCCACAAATTTCTTGTGAACAAACTATAGTTTAGGACATCTACTTTGTGCATGACACAAGTAATTTTTCCAACAATTGTTTACAGACAGATTATTTCACTTATAACTCCCTGAATCACAATTCCAGTGGGTCAGAAGTTTACATGCACTAAGTTGACTGTGCATAAATCATTCTCTCTTCTAATATTCTGACATTTCACATTCTTAAAATAAAGTGGTGATCCTAACTGACCTAAGACAGGGAATTTTTTCATTTTCTACAACACAAATTATTTCAGTTTTACCATTTCACTACCAGCACCCCTACTTCCAGGCTATGTCCACAGGTGGTAGTGGTGGTAGTAGGGATACAGGAACATCCACACTTCCTGTGCAGGAGGAGGAGACTGAGGTCAGAGCACTGTGTCTACACTTGACACTTACATGCGACTTCTGGTATCAGAATACGAAGATCACATTGAAAAGACAGATCTAGACGCACAAAAGTCGTATTGTGTTCAGATCTGGACGACCACTTCAGGAGGTGGTCAGGGACGCATTGTGTGAGGATTTCTCCTCCGTCTGGACCATAGACATGGGGCACGCTCAAGCAAATCACTTTTGTCAAGGCAAAGTGTGTTGCATTATGGGCATACAAATTGTCTGACTTTCAACTTCATGTCTACTGCATGACCTTTACAGCATGTGATCAAAGGTCATGAGCTGTCGACTGCAGTCGACTGGAAATCATAAATGGTTGATATCGTCACCTATCATTGGTTATTATCAATGCATGTTTACTGTTTTGGGCGGATGAACCTTCAGAGCTTAAATAGATGTTAATCCGTACATCCTTTACAATCTATTTTTGATCCACATTTCTCACATTAACAAATAAAATATCCAACTTGCGACAATATAGCTGATGTATTTATCTAGATGTTACTGTAATGTTGTGTCCCATGTTATAGCCAGGAATTTGTCTTGTCTGTAATATTGTTGTCAACAAAAAACAAATAAAAAAATGTGTTGATTTGTTTATTAAGTGTGAATAAAATGTTATACATATTGTAAACGACGCATTTGTTAATCTAGGGGATTTCTACACTGGCAATGTCCCGAAAACGGTCCTTTAAAAACACCCTAGAGTTGATTTTGCGTAATAAAAAACAAACATCAAAATCTGTCAGTTTAAACGAGAGATATCTGGTGTCTTGCATTGGACGTGTCTCAATCCACCACATCCGCCGATGTCTCACTTCCACGTATTTGGTATGTGTCAGACCATGAGGTATCCTGAAAATCAGTCTTCTCACAGAATCATCTGTAGCGTCCAAACGGTTTGGCCTAGAAACTAGCATGACCCCTCGATGGAAAGATGAGACTCTCACTCCCAGGATGGTGTTCTCTACAAGTGTCTTGGGACAGCCGATCTGCCAACTTCTCTCTGTAGCGTCCAAACAGTTTGGGCTACACACTAATCTGACCCCTCTATGGAAAAGAGAGACTCTCACGAACACGTACATGTTATTTTGCTCTAGGACGCCCACAGGCCTCACAAGACTCGTCTGAAGGTCCTGGGTACCAGTTGAAAAAGTGAATGGAAGTACAGTATACATGGAGACTGTTTAATGCCAAAAATAAGAGGTTAACTACATGTATAATACAAATATTTAAAAAAAACTATTCCTGATCTGTCTTATATCTCTCAGATATAGGACAGACACTTCAGAACAAACTTCCTTTAGATTTTTGGGGGTACGTTCATCTGTTGTTCAATGAGTTTGTATGTACTAATAGAAGTAAGGCCAAATAAAAAATGTCATCAAGCATTTTTGTAAATATTTTTGGGTTACTTCAAAGGGTGTTACATTTCTAAATCAAATAGCAAAATGATCATTGGTTTGACTTTGTTAAAGCAATTCCATATAGCTTAGTAGAACCAATTTCGATAGCATCCACTTCATCTGCAATAACAAAGGTGAAAGCCATGTCTGCCATTGTCGAGTTTCCTTGAAACAGCAGAAGTAGTCCGACTTGCATATGTGCTTATGTACCTCCCCAGACTTCACTTATCGACTTTGCTCAACGACTTCCGTCTAAAATAATTAACAAACCCATTTGAAGAACTAAAACTATACTGAAATTCTTACATTTAACTCCAAAACTAACTAAAATAAAAACCATTATGAATTATGTTCAGTTTTAGTTTTTTTCTCTCAAAATGTTGGGCAAACATTAAATGGGGATTTTAAGCTTCTGAATCTGGGGGTTCACAGATACTTGTGGTACTGCCTAGCAAAGCTTTTTGCACTCTATCCAATTGTCCCTCCCTACCTTCAGGCTATGCTCAAACCCTACAGTCCAACCCGAGCAGTCCATTCTGTCACCTCTGGTCTCTAGGCCCATCGCCCGTTCAGCCCAGTCCAAGCTCTTCTCTGTCCTCGAACCCCAATGGTGGAACCAGCTTTCCCCTGAAGCTAAAACAGCAGAGTCCCTGTCCATCTTCTGAAGCACCTGAAACCCTACCTCTTCAAAGAGTATCTTGAAAAAAATTATTCCCCACCTCACCTCGACCCACACCCCCCCATTTTTTTTCTTCCTGAACCAACACTTGCAATCGATTCCCCCTTCTCCCCCTGTCTAGCTCTGACTTTGCTGATAGCTACTTTATTGAGGAAAAGTGTACTTACTATGCCTGTGATATGTGGTTGTCCCACCTACCTATCTTAATACGAATGCACTAACTTTAAGTCACTTTGGATAAGAGGGTCTGCTGAATGACTAAAATGTCAAATGTCCCACAAAGAATATTTCAGTATATGGTGTAAATACTAGAGTATTCACTGTAGTGTTTTTGCGGACATTACTGTAGTGTTTACTATAATTACTATAATATTTTTGTTATAGTATTTCTCCTGTAGGTTTCCTGAAGTAGAAATGATAGAACATTTTACATAACCTATAGTTAGGTAGGTAGAACTGGGGTCTGAACGGATAATGTTGTTGCGGACCTTACTGTATTAGTATCTACTAGTGTTTTACATTTTTTTTTATTTTAGTTTATTTTTTTTGTATTTACTATAGTATTCTACAGTATACTTGAACATTCTATAGTGTGATCGAGGGATACTAAAAGTGTGCAGTATAGTATTCTAAAGTATACTACAGTTCTGTGGTATTCAGTGGAGGCTGCTGAGGGGAGGACGGCTCATAATGATGGCCGGAACGGAGCAAATGGAATGGCATCAAACACCTGGAAACCATGTGTTTAATGTAGAATACCATTCCACTGATGCCGCTCCAGTCGTTACCACGAGCCCGTCCTCCCCAATGAAGGTGCCACCAGCCTCCTGTGGTGGTATTCTATAGCAAACTGTAGTATTTTTTCATGTTGGTTAGCAGCAGAACCTCCAGACAGCGAGACAGACCTTACTACGCGCCTTGGACTTGATTACATAAGACAACACATTGCCAGAGTTATGTTGAAAGAACACTTGACCCCTAAGCCCTTAATGGAGTGGCCACTTGATGTGTTTGATAATGATCACTTGAGTCCGTTTTGGGCGAAATGAGAATTGAGTCGATGCGCACTTGCATCCCAACTGCCACAGTATTCCAAAATGATAAACCCTTTCACGAGCATCTTGTGTTCCGCTGTGACCTGTTCTGTAACATGATTCCCTAGGAAACAGTGCCAGACAGACACACACTCTGGTAATAGATAGTAAGAAAGTTGTAAAAACTAAACGTCGCCAAAGCACAGTGACTTGAAAAGCTTCAAGTTTTATTATCACGTGCACAAGAACAGTGAAATGCTTTTCTTGCAATCTCCAAACTCAACAATGCAGTAATATATATCAATGTAGCACTAAAAATAACATGAGGTAGAACAGAAACACATGAAGAAATGTAAAAACAAAATAAGAACACAAGAAAGTAAGAAGTTATATGCATGCTAAACTGATTAAGCTAATGTGCCCTGCTTGCTCAATGTGCCTGCTACTGCTATCTACTTCTAACTAGCTAGCTTTATTTAAGATAGTTCAGACTATTTTGAGGAAGTGTTAGAGGCTATGTTGTTGCCACGGTGACTCAGGAGGGACAAACAACATTAACTGCCAGGGTATGATATAGCGAACCCCCACATCGAACCACACCCCCAAGACCCAAATCCATTTTTTATTGAGCAGCAAAAAAACACATGGGTAATCAGTGTGTTCAGCCCCCCTTTATAACTAACTTAACCTATGACCTGAACCAGCATTACTGCCCCAAAGTGGCAAGAAGTAACAAGCTAAAAAACTATACAACACAAATGGCTCCTGGCCTCCGACACAGGATACTTTCTGTCCCTAACACTAAAACTATTTTTTATTTTTTTATAAAACTTTAACAAAATAAAACTAGTAAATCAGATCTGAGAACTAACTGAAATTAAACCGAATTTCAAATACAAATCTTAAAACTAATAGAAATAAAAACTAACATAAAAACACAAAACTATAATAACCTTGTGTGATACCAGTCATATCTGATTGAGCTTGAACACACTGTCTGTGGCCAAGGTTAAACCTAGGTCTTCTACATGTCAAACGTTTTTGTTTTTTTATTTTTTATTATTATTATTATGTTTTCTTCTTGGGCCTCTATAACTATATCTATTGTTTTTATTTTTGTTGTTGTTGTGTGATTTGGATTGATCTAATCTACTGACGGAGCGCAGGAGGTGGCTAACAACAGACCTCCATCCTATGCTAGCTTGCTACCGATGCCCTGGCTAGCTGTCTAAATCACCAACCAACCTCTCCACTCACCGGACCCTTTTGATCACTCGACTAAGCATGCCTCTCCTTAATGTCAATATGTCTTGTCCATTTCTGTTCTGGTTAGTGTTTATTGGCTTATTTCACTGTAGAGCCTCTAGTCCTGCTCACTATACCTTATCCAACCTATTAGTTCCACCACCCACACATGCAATGACATCTCCTGGTTTCAACGATGTTTCTAGAGACAATATCTCTCTCTTCATCACTCAATACCTAGGTTTACCTCCACTGTATTCACATCCTACCATACATTTGTCTGTACATTATACCTTGATGCTATTTTATCGCCCCCAGAAACCTCCTTTTACTCTATGTTCCAGACGTTCTAGACGACCAATTCTCATAGCTTTTAGCCGTACCCTTATTCTACTCCTCCTATGTTCCTCTGGCGATGTAGAGGTGAATCCAGGCCCTGCAGTGCCTAGCTCCACTCCTATTCCCCAGGCGCTCTCTTTTGACGACTTCTGTAACCGTAATAGCCTTGGTTTCATGCATGTTAACATTAGAAGCCTCCTCCCTAAGTTTGTTCTATTCACTGCTTTAGCACACTCTGCCAACCCGGATGTTCTAGCTGTGTCTGAATCCTGGCTTAGGAAGACCACCAAAAACTCAGACATTTTAATTCCAAACTACAACATTTTCAGACAAGATAGAACTGCCAAAGGGGGCGGTGTTGCAATCTACTGCAAAGATAGCCTGCAGAGTTCTGTCCTACTATCCAGGTCTGTACCCAAACAATTTGAACTTCTACTTTTAAAAATCCACCTCTCTAAAAACAAGTCTCTCACCGTTGCCGCCTGCTATAGACCACCCTCTGCCCCCAGCTGTGCTCTGGACACCATATGTGAACTGATTGCCCCCCATCTATCTTCAGAGTTCGTGCTGCTAGGCGACCTAAACTGGAACATGCTTAACACCCCAGCCATCCTACAATCTAAACTTGATGCCCTCAATCTCACACAAATTATCAATGAACCTACCAGGTACCTCCCCAAAACCTTAAACACGGGCACCCTCATAGATATCATCCTAACCAACTTCCCCTCTAAATACACCTCTGCTGTCTTCAACCAAGATCTCAGCGATCACTGCCTCATTGCCTGCATCTGTAATGGGTCAGCGGTCAAACGACCTCCACTCATCACTGTAAAACGCTCCCTGAAACACTTCTGCGAGCAGGCCTTTCTAATCGACCTGGCCGGGGTATCCTGGAAGGATATTGATCTCATCCCGTCAGTAGAGGATGCCTGGATATTTTTTTTAAATGCCTTCCTAACCATCTTAAATAAACATGCCCCATTTAAGAAATTTAGAACCAGGAACAGATATAGCCCTTGGTTCTCCCCAGACCTGACTGCCCTTAACCAACACAAAAACATCCTATGGCGTTCTGCATTAGCATCGAACAGCCCCCGTGATATGCAGCTGTTCAGGGAAGCTAGAAATCATTATACACAGGCAGTTAGAAAAGCCAAGGCTAGCTTTTTCAAGCAGAAATTTGCTTCCTGCAACACTAACTCAAAAAAGTTCTGGGACACTGTAAAGTCCATGGAGAATAAGAACACCTCCTCCCAGCTGCCCACTGCACTGAAGATAGGAAACACTGTCACCACTGATAAATCCACCATAATTGAGAATTTCAATAAGCATTTTTCTACGGCTGGCCATGCTTTCCACCTGGCTACTCCTACCCCGGACAACAGCACTGCACCCCCAACAGCAACTCGCCCAAGCCTTCCCCATTTCTCCTTCTCCCAAATCCATTCAGCTGATGTTCTGAAAGAGCTGCAAAATCTGGACCCCTACAAATCAGCCGGGCTAGACAATCTGGACCCTTTCTTTCTAAAATTATCTGCCGAAATTGTTGCCACCCCTATTACTAGCCTGTTCAACCTCTCTTTCGTGTCGTCTGAGATTCCCAAAGATTGGAAAGCAGCTGCGGTCATCCCCCTCTTCAAAGGGGGGGACACTCTTGACCCAAACTGCTACAGACCTATATCTATCCTACCGTGCCTTTCTAAGGTCTTCGAAAGCCAAGTCAACAAACAGATTACCGACCATTTCGAATCTCACCATACCTTCTCTGCTATGCAATCCGGTTTCAGAGCTGGTCATGGGTGCACCTCAGCCACGCTCAAGGTCCTAAACGATATCTTAACCGCCATCGATAAGAAACATTACTGTGCAGCCGTATTCATTGATCTGGCCAAGGCTTTCGACTCTGTCAATCACCATATCCTCATTGGCAGACTCGACAGCCTTGGTTTCTCAAATGATTGCCTCGCCTGGTTCACCAACTACTTCTCTGATAGAGTTCAGTGTGTCAAATCGGAGGGTCTGCTGTCCGGACCTCTGGCAGTCTCTATGGGGGTGCCACAGGGTTCAATTCTTGGACCGACTCTCTTCTCTGTATACATCAATGAGGTCGCTCTTGCTGCTGGTGAGTCCCTGATCCACCTCTACGCAGACGACACCATTCTGTATACTTCCGGCCCTTCTTTGGACACTGTGTTAACAACCCTCCAGGCAAGCTTCAATGCCATACAACTCTCCTTCCGTGGCCTCCAATTGATCTTAAATACAAGTAAAACTAAATGCATGCTCTTCAACCGATCGCTACCTGCACCTACCCGCCTGTCCAACATCACTACTCTGGACGGCTCTGACTTAGAATACGTGGACAACTACAAATACTTAGGTGTCTGGTTAGACTGTAAACTCTCCTTCCAGACCCATATCAAACATCTCCAATCCAAAGGTAAATCTAGAATTCGCTTCCTATTTCGCAACAAAGCATCCTTCACTCATGCTGCCAAACATACCCTTGTAAAACTGACCATCCTACCAATCCTCGACTTTGGCGATGTCATTTACAAAATAGCCTCCAATACCCTACTCAACAAATTGGATGCAGTCTATCACAGTGCAATCCGTTTTATCACCAAAGCCCCATATACTACCCACCATTGCGACCTGTACGCTCTCGTTGGCTGGCCCTCGCTTCATACTCGTCGCCAAACCCACTGGCTCCATGTCATCTACAAGACCCTGCTAGGTAAAGTCCCCCCTTATCTCAGCTCGCTGGTCACCATAGCATCTCCCACCTGTAGCACACGCTCCAGCAGGTATATCTCTCTAGTCACCCCCAAAACCAATTCTTTCTTTGGCCGCCTCTCCTTCCAGTTCTCTGCTGCCAATGACTGGAACGAACTACAAAAATCTCTGAAACTGGAAACACTTATCTCCCTCACTAGCTTTAAGCACCAACTGTCAGAGCAGCTCACAGATTACTGCACCTGTACATAGCCCACCTATAATTTAGCCCAAACAACTACCTCTTTCCCAACTGTATTTAATTTTAATTTATTTATTTATTTTGCTCCTTTGCACCCCATTATTTTTTATTTCTACTTTGCACATTCTTCCATTGCAAAACTACCATTCCAGTATTTTACTTGCTATATTGTATTTACTTTGCCATCATGGCCTTTTTTGCCTTTACCTCCCTTCTCACCTCATTTGCTCACATTGTATATAGACTTGTTTATACTGCATTATTGACTGTATGTTTGTTTTTACTCCATGTGTAACTCTGTGTCGTTTTATCTGTCGAACTGCTTTGCTTTATCTTGGCCAGGTCGCAATTGTAAATGAGAACTTGTTCTCAACTTGCCTACCTGGTTAAATAAAGGTAAAATAAAAAAATAAAAAAAGGCTGTTAGCCCGCTGAGCTAGCTTAAGCCTAGGAATTAGCTTGGTAGCCAATGCACATTTTCAGGTCTCACTGGCAAGGTACTCATCACGCAAGTGTGGCCCTTGGTTCCAAACCTCCTCCATTACACCTCACCCCCCTTTGACCTCGCAGAGACTCATCTCGATCACAGCACCAGTTTGCCTGACCGGGGATCGAACTCGCATCTCACAAGACTGTTTTCTAGCTCAACCAAAGCCTAGGTATTGGCTTGGGAGCCAAAGAAAGTCTGAAGGTCTCAGGCAAGGTTATGCGAGTCTTGTTCCGAACAACGTCCAGACCATTATACACATGCACTATGGAGAAGTACAGTATCTGCCTGATGCACAGATATTCCCATGAACACCCTGCCAAGACTCATCACTGCTGCCCTGGCCTATAGACACTGAGAGGGAGGCAGAGGGGAAAATGGGGGTCCAACCCGGGACCTAACTCGAGGACAGAATACTTCACTTTACTTTTTAAGCGTTTTGCATGGATTTCCTGCAACTCATCATGTTTTTATTAGACATACATTCCATGGACTGTCTAGTATTAAAGGTGTCATTCTAGATTTTAACACCAGATGTCAGTATCGCCTTATTGTTTATTTATTTCATTTTTCTCAATTGTGTCGCCTTAGTTTTTATAAACACTGCCAAGTGACACATTTGATCAGAATTTACATTTCTGTGACCGACTTTCATCGCTTTCCGAGGTCAATATTGTCCCAATGCACCATTGAACAATATACATAAAGCCCCCAAAAATAAATGTGGGTTTTCTCATTTTTAAAAATGCAATTAACCCCATGTTATTTTATTAATGTGGACTTGACTGAAACCTAATACAGTACCCAAGTATTCATTTTCATTTTTAACATTGATATCTCTAGTTTTTCTATCCCCAAAGGTTGTCTGTTGATGATCCTTTATAGCCGATAACCGATACATTTTTGTTTCTCTCATCCACCTCCTGTCCTCGTCTGCTTTGACTCTGAACTCGATTGTTTCTCCTTGTAAACAGCACATACTAAAACGTCCAATATTGTCTCGAGTTAAATGACAATGGTCTTGACAACACGACATTTGATCAGTGCAATGTATTGATCATGATCAATAATCAACGGGCATGATCTAAACAACTGTGACACATACAGTGAATGTCGTTTTTTTGTTTGTTTAAACCATAACATTTATAGAGGCCAGAACTAAAGACAACTGCTGCCTGCCAGATAATCTACGAATTTAGTTCCGCCTGTCAAACTAGCTGTCAGCGGCAAGGGGCCGTGCTCGTGCGGAGGAAAGGAGCCCTCATTCAGGAAGTCCTGACCAAACTTCAGAAAGTCAAGTTGTCTCTCGGAGTTGGACTAAATGTTATTGGAAACGTGGGATTCATCAAAAGGAACAAGAACATCACTGGTCAGTTTTTAATTTGGTTTATTTATGATGAAGGTACAAATGTTAATGTTAGCTATTGCTGTCACAATTTCACGCTTCTAATTTGCTGGCCTTATACACGAGAGACACTTCCTAGTACGCTGTCGTCATGTCTTCGTTTCCTTTAAGATGAAGTCGAAGTAACCCATGTTACTGTGAAATGAGTATTTCGTTGTCAAGATACCAGGCTAACGTAGTTGTATTCTTTATTATGACTCATAGCATGATGACTACCGAAGTTGAGACTTGAACGCATTGTTTTAACGTAACAGTCTCACTAGATAGGCAGTCAGTGAAGTGCGTAGGGTAGTTGAACTGTGCAAGCCAAATACTTGGTTGGTTACACCTGCTCGCAAAACAATTCTCACCGTCGGTTTCATTGGAAATTGTTTATCATTCATACAGTGCTTTTAAATCGTTGAAAGTATTGCTTGGCAAATGAGGAACAGAGGACGTGTTTTCATAAGCACCGACCTGAGCTCATGGGTAAGTATTGCGAGCAAATGACAAGCCAGTTTGGTTCACCTCTTGTCGTGTTAAATTATCAACTGAACCTCTCGATAAACAATGAGACATGTTTTTAAAACCTGTATGCAGTTGCTCAAAAGCCTTTCAACTTGGTTTAGCTGTCAATTTTGGGAATTGTCATTTTGTTTCAAGAGGTTTTACTTGATAATTGGCGAGTTGTCACTAGACGGCTGGAACTATAATGTAGCTAGCTACTGTCTGGCTGTGCCACAGACTGTTTTTCAGTGGATACATGTTGCGACTGAACGTTTTACAACAAGCTACTTACTGCATCATTTTTTTGGACATTCTGCGATGGATGGATTGCCAGACATCCAACACGATTGCATAGCTCAATGCACATGTTAAAATATGTAAATGAAACGAAATTTGCTATAACTGCCCAGTAATTGACAGACAGAAATGACATTGTCCCCCGAGTCTAACGTTAGTGCGTCTATTGTTTTTGTGCTCGAAGCAAATGTTGGTCTAGTGCACTACACACTGGTTAAATATCTTTTGACAGCCACCTTTTTGAATGTTTTGTTTGATTTGCCCGTCTATTGTCATTCATACAATGCTTTCAACGATAGCTTTACCACTGATATGCAGATATTTTGTTTCCTGTAATCTGCATAAAAGTAAATGTAGGTTAACATTACGAGCTTGAAATGTCTCATTAAAGGCTAAAATAGCAGCCAGTGGAACAGCCTACAACAACCAACCTGACTTCATGATGTCATCCTTTTATGTAGACAGCTTGAATAGGAAGCTAACAGACATGCTTGTAATGAACACATTTCTGCTTGTTCTGAACATGCAATATCTTGTAATTTCCCAAGATATTGCCTGAGCCATATGAAGTCGTTAGCTTCCATATTTAGCATATATTTGGTCTTCACACAGCTCTTGAATATTCTGTATCAGAGTTCTCTGTATAATGTGTACATTCATTTATCTCTCACTATAAACAAATATTTGCCCATTAGCAGCCAGTAGCTTGATTTTAAAGAAACAACATTCATTGCTTAAGCCTCTGCTTCCCACATAACCTACAGTAACCTTATCAAGTCGGCCAGCCAGCTCATCAGTAAGTCTCAGGCTTTGAGTGGGAGGTAACTATGAACAGAAAGTTACACCGTGGCAGTCCAAGGCTACCAGTCCCTTAAGGTTGCCTGCGTCTCCTATCTAGCTGATAATACTGGTGTCTAAGCTAGTTCAGTATTTTTTTAAAATATATTTTTTTATTGTATGAAGAGGGACAATAGCCTGAAATGGTCGTGTCTGTGTGTGACCGAGGTCCAACGGAAGTTGCCCCTCCCTCCCCTGTTACCTTCACCCAGTTAGTTTAGCTTTTTTTGTAGGATATTCAGACGTGACATCCTGTCTTCCTCCCAAATGGAACCCTATTCCCTATATAGTGCACTACTTTTTATCAGGGCTCTGGACAAAAGTAGTGCACTATATGGAATAGGGTGCCATTTGGGACATTCGCTGAGTGTCACTGACATCCTGTGCGTCTGATCTGTTGGCGTGCTCAACGGTTGTGGTTTGTGTTTGTGAATAACCTATGCATGTATGTGTGCATTGCATGTATCCCATAGGCCTTGGCTACATATATATATATCTTACATGTTCCTCTGCACGTGTAAAGTCCAATTAAAACTTTATATTTATCCTGCTTGTCTTCCCTGACTGACTCTATATTTTCTGTGTAGTTCCTCTTCTGTGAGTCTGCAACGTGTTTGACTGTAATGTGCAACTATATCTCTGCAAGTGTGAGGTGTGTTGATGGATGCGTGGGGTGAGGACACATCAACTGTGGCTGTCAGGGAGAGGGGGACATTCTGCGTCCTATGAGCACTGATCAAAAGTAGTGCAATATTTTTTTTTAACCTTTATTTAACTAGGCAAGTAAGTTAAGAACAAATTCTTATTTTCAATGACGGCCTAGGAACAGTGGGTTCCAGGCTGGCCCTGTTCAGGGGCAGCCGGGGGTTTGAACTTGCAACCTTCCGGTTACTAGTCCAACGCTCTAACCACTAGGCTACCCTAGTGGTTAGGCTGCCCTAATATAAAGGGAATAGCGTGCCATTTGGGACACAGAAAATCCCAGGCTCCAGCCCGCTCCTCCAGGCAGGCAGGCCCAGGCTCCAGCCCCCTCTACCAGGCAGGCAGGCCCAGGCTCCAGCCCCCTCTCCCAGGCAGGCAGGCCCAGGCTCCAGCCCCCTCTCCCAGGCAGGCAGGCCCAGGCTCCAGCCCCCTCTCCCAGGCAGGCAGGCCCAGGATACAGCCCCCTCTCCCAGGTAGGCTGGCCCAGGATACAGCCCCCTCTCCCAGGCAGGCAATCCCAGGCTCCAGCCCCCTCTCCCAGGCAGACAGGCCCAGGCTCCAGCCCCCTCTCCCAGGCAGACAGGCCCAGGCTCCAGCCCCCTCTCCCAGGCAGACAGGCCCAGGCTCCAGCCCCCTCTCCCAGGCAGACAGGCCCAGGCTCCAGCCCCCTCTCCCAGGCAGACAGGCCCAGGCTCCAGCCCCCTCTCCCAGGCAGACAGGCCCAGGCTCCAGCCCCCTCTCCCAGGCAGACAGGCCCAGGCTCCAGCCCCCTCTCCCAGGCAGACAGGCCCAGGCTCCAGCCCCCTCTCCCAGGCAGACAGGCCCAGGCTCCAGCCCCCTCTCCCAGGCAGACAGGCCCAGGCTCCAGCCCCCTCTCCCAGGCAGACAGGCCCAGGCTCCAGCCCCCTCTCCCAGGCAGACAGGCCCAGGCTCCAGCCCCCTCTCCCAGGCAGACAGGCCCAGGCTCCTGCTCCCTCTCCCAGGCAGGCAGGCAGGCCCAGGCTCCTGCTCCCTCTCCCAGGCAGGCAGGCCCAGGCTCCTGCTCCCTCTCCCAGGCAGGCAGGCCCAGGCTCCTGCTCCCTCTCCCAGACAGGCCCAGGCTCCAGCCCCCTCTCCCAGGCAGACAGGCCCAGGCTCCAGCCCCCTCTCCCAGGCAGACAGGCCCATGTTCCAGCCCCCTCTCCCAGACAGGCCCAGGTCTCCAGCCCCCTCTCCCAGGCAGGCCCATGCCCAGGCTCCAGCCCCCTCTCCCAGGCAGGCAGGCAGGCCCAGGCTCCTGCTCCCTCTCCCAGACAGGCCCAGGCTCCAGCCCCCTCGCCCAGGCTCCAGCCCCCTCTCCCAGGCAGGCAGGCCCAGGCTCCAGCCCCCTCTCCTGCAACAGAAGCGCTCTCGCAGGCAGGCAGTCCCAACATAGGGGAGGTGTAAACCCTGGCAACAGGCTTAATCACTACACACTGACTGCTCTGTAAAGGGCTTTGGATAATCTGGGTGTGAATAAAGTTTCAGATATGAAGGAGAATTGAGAGGGAAAGAGCATTTCCATTGCAGCTGTTCTTTTTACTCTTGTCTCTCTTCTTAAGGACTAGTCTGGGCTATTATGTTTACTACTCGCTCTCCTTCAATTCTTCCAAGCAGAGGAAGGAGGAAGATGAGGCCTTAATTAAGGAATGAGTGTGTAATGTCTTTTTCCCCTCAACAATGAACAGTGTTCCATGACACCTGTACATTCTGTTCTTTGCTGTAAGTCTAAGGACATTAACTCTAAGAACGAGGAAATGTATTAAGATTGGAATTACAGTTGGCTCCAAATGTATTGGGACAGTGACACTATTTTTTGTTTTTATTTTGGCTCTACTCCTGCACTTTGGATTTGAAATGATACAATGTCTGAGGTTAAAGTGCAGACTGTCAGCTTTTATTTGAGGGTGTATTTTCATCCATATCTGATGAACCGTTTAGAAATTACAGCACTTTCTGTACATAGTCAACCCTATTAAAATAGTCAAGTTTTGTATTTGGTCCCATATTCATTGCACGCAATGACTACATCTTGGATTAATTTGCTGTTTTTTGTTATTTTCTTGGTTGTGTTTCAGATTATTTAGTTACCATTCATTTCTATTTGGGAACAAACGTATTGTCATTTTGGAGTTACTTTTTATTGTAAATTAATATAGTATATGTTAATAACACGTATACATTAATGTGGATGCTACCATGATAACGGATAGTCCTGAATGAATTGTGAATAATGATGTTTGAGAAAATTAGACGCACAAATATCATACCCCCAAGACATGCTAACCTCTCACCAATACAATAATGGGGGAGGTGAGCATTTTTGGGGGGGGTATAATATTTTCACTCTAACTTTCTCTTTTATTTACGATTCATTCAGAATTATCCGTAACCATGGTAGCATCCACATGAATGTAGAATTGTTTAGAAACATATCATATTCTTATTTATAATAAAAGTGACCCCAAGATTGTCCCAATGCTTTTGGTCGGTTCACCCGATATGGATGAAAATACCCTCAAATTAAAGATGAAAGGCAGCTCTTTGACTTCATAGTCATGGTATCATTTTCAAATCCGATCATTGGAGTACAGAGCCAAACAACAACAACGAGTCACTGTCCCAGTACTTTTGGTGCTCAATGTTGACATGGAGAAACACCACTTACGTCAGGTGTACAATAAGCTTAGAGACACAGAACATTTTGTCACATGCGCTGAATACAGCTGGTGTAAACTTTACCTTGAAACGCTTGCTTACGAGCCTTTCCCAAAGATGCAGAGTTTCAAAATAGTAACATGAGGAGTAAAATGAATTTGATATTTATACACACACACACACACTACCGTTCAAAAGTTTAGTCACTTAGATATGTCCCTGTTTTTTTTTAAAGAAAAGCTCTCTTTTTGTCCATTTAAAATAACATCAAATTGATAAGAAATACAGTGTAGACATTGTTACTGTTGTAAATGACTAGAAATTGGAAATTGTTATGGAATATCTACATAGGTGTACAGAGGCCCATTATCAGCAACCATCACTACTGTGTTCCAATGGCATGTTGTGTTAGATAATCCAAGTGTATCATTTTAAAAGGCTAATTGATCATTAGAAAACCCTTCTGCAATTATGTTAGCACAGCTGAAAACTGTTGTCTGATTAAAGAAGCAATAAAACTGGCCTTTAGACTAGTTTAGTATCTGGAGCATCAGCATTTGTGGGTTTCATTACAGGCTCAAAATGGCCGCTCCAGATACTCAACTAGTCTAAAGGCCAGTTTTATTGCTTCTTTAATCAGACAACAGTTTTCACCTGTGCTAACATAAATGCAAAAGGGTTTTCTAATGATCAATTAAATCAAATAAAATGTATTTATATAGCTCTTTGTACATCAGCTGATATCTCAAAGTGCTGTACAGAAACCCTGCCTAAAACCCCAAACAGCAAGCAATGCAGGTGTTGAAGCACGTTGGCTAGGAAAAACTCCCTAGAAAGGCCGAAACCTAGAGAGGAACCAAGCTATGTGTCCAGTCCTTTTAAAATGATAAACTTGGATTGGCTAACACAACGTGCCATTGGAACACAGGAGACATGGTTGCTGATAATGGGCCTATGCAGAAATGTCATTAAAAATCTGCCGTTTCCAGCTACAATAGTCATTTACAACATTAACAATGTCTACACTGTATTTCTGATCAATTTGATATTTTAATGGACAAAAAAATCTGCTTTTCTTTCAAAAACAAGGACATTTCTAAGTGACCCCAAACGGGGGTGTACACATGAATGTATGTATTGTATATATCATTGAATAGGACCTACTAGGCAACAGTGTGGTACTCTGCAGCAGTGTTGTAGTACTCAAGGCCACATATTGAGTGTCTCTGTCTTGGTGTCGGAAACATTTACTCGGTCTTGCCTTTGACAATTTCTTCCCAAGACCAGCGGAGTAAAAACAACAACTTATCAGCTTCCATTCAGTCAGTGCATAAAACCCCTTCACAAGGCCAGATGTATACAATTCTTTCTTGAAACATTATTACAGTCTTAACAGCCTTTATCTATTATAGACATGTTAGTTTGGTGGGTGACCCTAGAGGCCTTTGGTGGGTGACCCTAGAGGCCTTTGGTGGGTGACCCTAGAGGCCTTTGGTGGGTGACCCTAGAGGCCTTTGGTGGGTGACCCTAGAGGCCTTTGGTGGGTGACCCTAGAGGCCTTTGGTGGGTGACCCTAGAGGCCTTTGGTGGGTGACCCTAGAGGCCTTTGGTGGGTGACCCTAGAGGCCTTTGGTGGGTGACCCTAGAGGCCTTTGGTGGGTGACCCTAGAGGCCTTTGGTGGGTGACCCTAGAGGCCTTTGGTGGGTGACCCTAGAGGCCTTTGGTGGGTGACCCTAGAGGCCTTTGGTGGGTGACCCTAGAGGCCTTTGGTGGGTGACCCTAGAGGCCTTTGGTGGGTGACCCTAGAGGCCTTTGGTGGGTGACCCTAGAGGCCTTTGGTGGTTCCGGTTCATTGATCATTGAAAGGACAGCAACTGTAATACCAGCACTCTCTTTTAGAAATATGCACTTTCTGTAAAATGAAGGGTCAGTGTTGTAGTGGAAGCTATGTGCCGGTATAAACCATATACCCACGTTTTAGTGTGTTTTTTTCCTTCAGTGGGCATTGCGTGTACTCACTACTTAATCCTTACTGATGTGTTTTTTTTATTTTTTTAAGTTGAACCTTTATTTAACTAGGCAAGTCCATTAAGATCAAATTCTTATGTACAATGACGGCCAAACCCAGGCGATGCTGGGCCAATTGTGCGTCGCCCTATGGGACTCCCAATCACGGCCAGTTGTGATTCATCCTGGAATCAAACCAGGATGTCTAGTGACGCCTCTTGCGCTGAGATGCAGTGCCTTAGACCACTGCGCCACTCGGGAGCAAAATAATGTAGTGGTGTATACGATTTAACAATGATATGGTACAATAGAGAAATCATGCACAAAGTAGCCTGCACAATTGTAAAGTACGTGAAATATATTGACGTGTGCTGCACACAGCCCAGTTTCAGTGGAATATTATCTGCACTAGAGTTGGACCGATTTAATCGGAAATCTGTATGTTTGGGTGCCGATTTGCCTATTTAATTTGTATTTTATACATTTATTTAACTAGGCAAGTCAGTTAAGAACACATTCTTATTTTCAATGATGGCCTAGGAACGGTGGGTTAACTGCCTCGTTCAGGGGCAGAAGGACAGATTTTCACCTTGTCAGCTCGGGGGATCCAATCTTGCAACCTTACAGTTAACTAGTCCAACGCAATAACAACCTGCCTCTCTCTCGTTGCACTCCACAAGGAGACTGCCTGTTACTCGAATGCAGTAAGCCAAGGTAAGTTGCTAGCTAGCATTAAACTTATCTTATGAAAAACAATCAATCATAATCACTAGTTAACTACACATGGTTGATGATATCACTAAATATTATCTAGCGTGTCCTGCGTTGCATATAATCTGATTGAGCATACAAGTATCTGACTGAGCGGTGGTAGGCAGGAGCGTAAACATTCATTCAACCAGCACTTTCGTGCGTTTTGCCAGCATTGCGCTGGCAAAACATTGCGCTGTTTATGACTTCAAGCCTATCAACTCCCGAGATGAGGCTGGTGTAACCGAAGTGAAATGGCTAGCTAGTTAGCGCTAATAGCGTTTCAAACGTCACTCACTCTGAGCCTTCTAGTAGATGTTCCCCTTGCTCTGCATGGGTAACGCTGCTTCGATGGTGGCTGTTGTTGTGTTGCTAGTTGGAGCCCAAGGAGGAGCAAGGAGAGGGACGGAAGCTTTACTGTTACACTGGCAATACTAAAGTGCCCATAGGAACATCCAATAGTCAAAGGTTAATGAAATACAAATGGTATAGAGAGAAATAGTCCTATAATTCCTATAATAACTATAACTTAAAACTTCTTACCTGGGAATATTGAAGACTCATGTTAAAAGGAACCACCAGCTTTCATATGTTCTCATGTTCTGAGCAAGGAACTTAAACGTTAGCTTTCTTACATGGCACATATTGCACTTTTACTTTCTTCTCCAACACTTTGTTTTTGCTTTATTTAAACCAAATTGAATATGTTTCATTATTTACTTGAGGCTAAATTGATTTTATTGATGTATTATAATAAGTTAAAATAAGTGTTCATTCAGTATTGTTGTAATTGTCATTATTACAAATAAATAAATAAATGGACCGATTAATCGGTATAGGCTTTTTTGGTCCTCCAACAATCGGTATCGCCGGTGAACAATCATAATCGGTCGACCTCTAATCTGCACGCAGCAGGAGTGTGCAGCTCTCAACTGGTTTTGGCATGGAGTAGCTCACAGAAGAATGACATAAGTTGAAATATCTACCAGTAAATGCTAACTAAGGCAACGATGGGTATGCGAACCAGGTATTGTAAAAAGTTTAGCCCAAAGTATTGTTCAGTAAGCTGTTTGTGATGCGCAATTGTCGTCATGCACTGTTTGCATCAGGGGCGTAGACCGAGGACCACCCACTGGGGAGCCAGGCCCTGACAGGCCCACCCAATCAGATTGATGTTTAAGCATTGTTGAGGACGATCACATTGTTTTACATTTTTTTCTTTAAATAAAAAAAAAAAAGTGATTTTGAGTGAAAATCAGAAGAATCTATAGAAAAACAGGATCTTTCCCACATGTTGCCTTTCCTTAGCTGGGTGGGCTGTTTGGAGACTTGGAGAATTTGAAGCTACCCACTTCTCCAGGCACCACTGCATAGGGCCGATGGAAAGACAGCAGTCACACACAGCATGATGTTAAAGGATAAGCAGTCCATAAACTCAGACATAATAAGCCAGTAGGTCCCAATCATAAGAATAAAAAAACAACCATTTAAGCATTTCCCAATCAATATGTACAACTATTACTTCCCATTGCAAAAAACATTTCAATGTTTTGCACACACAGTAACCAGTGACCTTTTAAGTTTAAAGTGGAACTGACACCGTTTTAACTAATTTGCAGATATGAAACAGACTATCACTCAAAAATATACAATACTCAGTTTATGCTACAAAACCAACTTTGAGGTTCTAAAAAGCGATTATATTTAACTCAACGTTCCATTACCTACACTCAGGCATTGCTGGAAGAATAAATGGATGCAGTATAATGCATCATTAATATTATTAACCAATACATTTCTTGGGAGTCCCAAAAACTCTGACTATCAGGTTGTAAATCATAGCTGGCCTGGTACATTGTTTGCAGCCTCCATTCAGGCTGCACTGTTTCAATTGAATTCATTCAATATTCTGGACAACGGACAAATGTAACTAATGCTGGGAATGTCAATACAGTAAAACTAGCATTGAACGCAAGTCAGTCATAGCGTGGCTAATAGGCTAACCTTTCTATTTATGTAGCAAGCTAAAAACACGGAGTGCAACGTGGCTAGCTAAACTAGGAGGATGTCATGCCATTGGAGGAGTGGGTGAGTGACGGACTGTTCCATCAAATAGTTTTTCATTGGCTATACACGGTTGATGTGCATAACTGAGGGAGAGAGAGAGAGCCTACCTTTTTCATGATTGTTTGATCAATAGGATTTATTTGCAGAAATTCATTCGGTGTATTCAGTGGCTTTTGGTGAATGTGTCCTAATGATCTAAAGTTGCGCTGTTGCTACTTCCTGTAAACACACAGTCCAGTTCAAAGTGAATGATGGCAGGCCCGTGTGGCCAATAGCTTGTTTGTATTAAGGTCTACCGTAGCTCTGATTGGCTATAGCGCACCGGGCTGTGGAGACTCCGTTCCTGGACAAGTCCGATGTTTTTATTCAGTTTTATTTACTGCAGTGTCTATTGATTGTCCAAACATATCTGTTTTCCCACTCTATATTGCTATAGAATTTTCACAAAAGCCTTAGTATACATAATTCCCAAACATTCTAAGAGTTTAAGTGGTCACTTGTCAGGAAATGATTTTAAAGTGTCCTTCCTGGGGGTATACATATATGAACAGATTTGAATAAGATTTAATTTTGCTAAAATTCTGTCAGTTCCACTAAGTGCAACAATGTTTCACACAAGTTATTGTCAGAGACGGCTATCAGGAAGCATGCTGCAATAACTAACACAGTTCCACTCACCAGATGATAATCATTTGAAACTTAACTTCTTGTTGAAAGTTATTCTTAAAGGGAGAAGCTAACAAATTAGCAGCAACATTCTCTTTGATAAAACCAACAACAACAACAAATTGTTAGCTAGCTAGACCGTGGGAAAACTACTGCTCGCTATTGCACAGTGTTGGCCTTCAAGAAGGCAGAAGTTTCCATAGGTTTTTGTAAAAACGGTCCCACCCATTAAGTCAATGTGATTGGTTGATTCCACTTTAACTCCAAAATGTTGCCCTAATACAGTTTAATGACAGATGCCTTTTATCTAGCTTCTGATGGCCTAACCAATGGCTGACTTAGCTACTGTAGCTAGATTTATCTCCCCAGAGACCAGCAAAGAAAAATCCTGATTTTTAACTCATTTCTTTCCAACAAAAACTGAAGAGATTAAATTAGAACATTATTAAATTATAATCATTGTTTTCTAAATCCTTAGCCCTTCTCTGAAGGTGTAGAAGTCCAGGCCCATTCTTCCCCACTGTGTTTGGGTTAGTAATCATTTGTAGTGGCTGTATCTTCCTGCAGCATGCATTTCTTTTCTCTCTTCACTATTCTAAATGTCTAAAGAATCCAGATGATGTTCTGAAATATGAACACAGAAATACTAGACATTTTCAACTCTAAATGTGATTTGACAATTACAATGATGGTCTTGAATTGGACTTGCATTTGTCTCAGTCTTGACTCGGTCTCGGACCCCTTGTTCCCCTCCCGGTCTTGACTTGGTCTCTGCCCTCCCCCTCCCCCCTGTCTTGGTCTTGACTCCGACTCGATTTGCTCCGGTCTTGGTCTTGAATCGGTCTTACTTTAGGTGGTCTCCAACACAACACTGCTGTACACTCTGTTATCATTAGTAAAGTGAAATGTAGATTGGACATCACTTGTTGTCAGGTGTACAATAGGTCTGTAGACATAGCTTTCATCATTGAATAGGCCAAAATACTGTACAGGTTTTTTGCCAAAACAAAGGAAACACCACTATAAAGTATCTGAATTGGGCCACCACAAGCTGCCAGCACAGCTTCAATGCGACTTGGCATAGAGTCCAATCAATCAAATGTATTTATAAAACCTTCTTACATCAGCTGATGTCACAAAGTGCTGTATAGAAACTCAGCCTAAAACCCCAAACAGCAAGCAATGCAGGTGTAGAAGCACAGTGACTAGGAAAAACTCCCTAGAAAGGCCAGAACCTAGGAAGAAACCTAGAGAGGAACCAGCTATGAGGGGTGGCCAGTCCTCTTCTGGCTGTGCCAGGTGGAGATTATAACAGAACATGGCCAAGATGTTCAAATGTTCATAGGGGACCAGCAGGGTCAAATAATAATCAGTGGTTGTAGAGGGTGCAACAGGTCAGCACCTCAGGAGTAAATGTCAGTTGGCTTTTCATAGCCGATCATTCAGAGTATCTACAAGTGTGTGGAACAAATTCTGGGTGTTTTGTTGATGGTGGTGGAAAACGCCTTCTCCTGCACCTTTCTACAATCAATTGACCTTTCACTAAGCCCTGTCCCAGAATTCTGGGCAACCAATTGCACCGCTTCAATAGATGGCAACTGTCGTAGAGTCCGACACCTCGGACAAGGCCGCATTTAGAGCTCATGAAAGCCAGTGTGGGCTATGGCAAAAACCAGAGTTGAGCTCAGGGTAAATTGGTTTGAGATCTGGTGACTGACACATGCGCACACACACAGCCACCCACCCACCTGTTAAACCCTCTGCTCTTTTGAGACCCCTCTTTCAAAGTCACTGAGATCTCTTCTTCAAACCATGGTAGCCAAAATAATGGGCAACTGGGCATTTTATACATGACCCTAAGCATGATGGGATGTCAAAGTACCTGCTTTCAATATACTTTATATCCCTCATTTACTCAAGTGTTTCCTTTATTCTGGTAGTTACCTGTATCTATTGTATACTCTCTCTTACTAGCTTATGTCCATCACTTTCAGTCTCGCTGACTGTAGTCCTGAATAGGCTAATTTAAGAGCAGCGAGCAGTCAGCCACTGAGCAGATGAGCGGAGCTAGAAAGGCCAGCTTGTGGCCTGAGAAGACCTGGGCCCATGCTAATTAGCACTGATAACATCACTCCAAGGACTCCATCCTCTCACACACACACTCTCTCTGCCTTTCTCCATCTTTCTCTACTAGGGCTGACTCCATTTAGTCGACTGGTCGTTTATTTGGTCGATAGGCTGTTGGTCGACCGAGATTTCTTTAGTCGAGCAGTAGCAATTTTATATATATATATATAAAATCTTTGAGTGATATATATAAATAATGGTGTACAAGACACCTGATTTCGTACCTGTCTGAGTGGACAGATCAGTTGTGAAGGCCGTGGGTATGGCACAGTCATCACTCAAAGATGTTTGCTACTGAAATTGTATATGGTTATATTATGTAAGAAAAATGGTGCAACACAAATAAAAAATATTTTATAACAAATGCGTGTTCTCGCCCGTGTGGATAGTGGTCACTTTCCGCGGTTCTGAAACGCATCAGTGCTCTGTTGAATTGGCGTCTTTCATAGACCATGGTGCTATGTGCATAATAAATCCATTTTTATTTGTCACATGCTTACTTACAAGCCCTTAACCAACAATGCAGTTTTAAGAAAAAAAAGTGTTAGGTAAAAAATAGATAAGTAAGAAATACAAATAATTAAAGAGCAGCAGTAAAATAACAATAGCGAGGCTATATACAGGGGGTACAGAGTCAATGTGCGGGGGTACAGGTTAGTCAAGGTAATTGAGGTAATATGTACATATAAAGGGACTATGCATAAATAATAAACAGAGAGTAGCAGCAGCATAAAGGGGGGGGCAATGCAAATAGTCCGGGTAGCCATTTGATTATCTGTCCAGCAGTCTTATGGCTTGGTGTTAGAAGCTGTTAAGAAGCCTTTTGGGTCTACACTTGGCGCTCCTTTACTACCGTACGGCAAGCGGTAGAGAAAACAGTCTATGACTAGGGTGGCTGGAGTCTTTGAGAATTTAATAGCGAAGTTAACCAGCATATTATTGTTGAGAACAATGCGACGGAGGCAGCAGCGAAGTTAGGAGGTGAGAACAGCCCTAGCCTTAATTGTCTAAGAAAATTAAGAGAGGATTTTAGTAATCTATACAGCACCTGTTTGAGACACTGCACTCAGTGCTTTCTCCTTTCCTTATTTTTCTTGATCTCCAGTATTTTTCACAACTAGTCAAATTTATTCCACACGTCTGACTTCCCCTTTACCTCCTGAGCAACCAGTAAACATTCCCCCGTTGTCGAGTTTATTTATTTGCTACATCCGTTTTGCTGTCACATGTTACGGTGTTCAGAGTTTGTTATAACCAATTTAATTATGTGATTATGATAGGCTATAGATCAGGCACTATTGGTCATGTGTATGCGATGCTCACATGTGTCACGTAGAGAGAGAAAGGGTTGAGGGAATAGGATATATATATATATTTTTTTTTTTTTCTTAACAAATATAAGATTTTGGTAACAACATTTCAGTCAGAAATGGTTGTAACTATGTTGCAGCTTCAGCAACATGGACAGTGCAATACACACTATTGATGTTCTGTGGTGGTAGCTGCAGCACAGCGCAGCAAGTTTGGCAGATGACCACATTTTAACACAGAGCAGCAAGTTTGAGCCAGGCCCAGCACAATTTAAATCAATTACGGTCGGACTCCCCCTAGTCATTTGTGTGTCTTAATTATTTAATCAAACAGTTCACTTAACGCATCAGACAAGCGCAGTGCATATAGTTGATTTGATTACAACACATAGGATATGTCTGTATATGGAAAAATACATGTTTGAGCATTTTGCCCAATCTCACGCTCTCATCTTCTCACTCTTCTCTCACCTCTCATACTACCTCTATGCTTCCCCTCATCTTGGCTGGTTTATTTTTGTATAACGGCTTCTGCTGTGTTTAGGTGGTGTCTGAGGGCCAATCATGTGCATGTTTGTCTTCGAGACAAAGGCACGCCATGATGGAATGTCCCAATACACAGTGGGCCTCATGTATCAACCGTGAGCAGCACACACTTTTGTGTGTAAGTCATTAGTATAAGAAATGGTACGTATATGTTGACTTATGCAATATTTTAGAGCATGAAGATGAAGCTGTAAAATGACTGGCATACCTTACCCATAAAATTACATCCGGTGTACTTCCTGTATAAAGGGCCCTGTTAGTGGCAAGGTCAATCCTTTGCTCTCTCTCCCTGCCAGGCTATTTAAATATCCTCCTCCCCCTCTTCTGGTTTTACACAACTCCCTCCAGCCTCTCAGCCCCTCGCCCTCTTCTTCTGGTCCTGCACAACACAACTCCTTCCAGCCTCTCAGCTGAAAGCCTTCAACTTGTTTTTCTTCTTCCCTTTTTTGTCTCTCGCTCTCTGTCGCTCCGTCTCTCACTCTCCGCCCCCTCATCCCTCCTGCCACATTAGAGAAGACTTACTTTTGAATAAGATATTAAGGGGATGGATAGGAGAGCGAGAATTATCAGTTCTATCCGGTGATGCTGCTGGTTATATACGCCACGACGGTAGCAAAGCACATGAAATATTAAAGCGTTTTGGCCGTCAAGCTTAATGTTCTGCGCTCATCTGGTTGAATAAGTCTAATAGGAGAATGCCGTCTCAGATGACCAGGACAATTATGCTTCTCAACTTTTCAGATTTTTCTGTTCTTCCTTTACATCTCCTCTAGCAAGATGAGCTCATGTGTGTCTGTTCTTCCTTTACATCTCCTCTAGCAAGATGAGCTCATGTGTGTCTGTTCTTCCTTTACATCTCCTCTAGCAAGATGAGCTCATGTGTGTCTGTTCTTCCTTTACATCTCCTCTAGCAAGATGAGCTCATGTGTGTCTGTTCTTCCTTTACATCTCCTCTAGCAAGATGAGCTCATGTGTGTCTGTTCTTCCTTTACATCTCCTCTAGCAAGATGAGCTCATGTGTGTCTGTTCTTCCTTTACATCTCCTCTAGCAAGATGAGCTCATGTGTGTCTGTTCTTCCTTTACATCTCCTCTAGCAAGATGAGCTCATGTGTGTCTGTTCTTCCTTTACATCTCCTCTAGCAAGATGAGCTCATGTGTGTCTGTTCTTCCTTTACATCTCCTCTAGCAAGATGAGCTCATGTGTGTCTGTTCTTCCTTTACATCTCCTCTAGCAAGATGAGCTCATGTGTGTCTGTTCTTCCTTTACATCTCCTCTAGCAAGATGAGCTCATGTGTGTCTGTTCTTCCTTTACATCTCCTCTAGCAAGATGAGCTCATGTGTGTCTGTTCTTCCTTTACATCTCCTCTAGCAAGATGAGCTCATGTGTGTCTGTTCTTCCTTTACATCTCCTCTAGCAAGATGAGCTCATGTGTGTCTGTTCTTCCTTTACATCTCCTCTAGCAAGATGAGCTCATGTGTGTCTGTTCTTCCTTTACATCTCCTCTAGCAAGATGAGCTCATGTGTGTCTGTTCTTCCTTTACATCTCCTCTAGCAAGATGAGCTCATGTGTGTCTGTTCTTCCTTTACATCTCCTCTAGCAAGATGAGCTCATGTGTGTCTGTTCTTCCTTTACATCTCCTCTAGCAAGATGAGCTCATGTGTGTCTGTTCTTCCTTTACATCTCCTCTAGCAAGATGAGCTCATGTGTGTCTGTTCTTCCTTTACATCTCCTCTAGCAAGATGAGCTCATGTGTGTCTGTTCTTCCTTTACATCTCCTCTAGCAAGATGAGCTCATGTGTGTCTGTTCTTCCTTTACATCTCCTCTAGCAAGATGAGCTCATGTGTGTCTGTTCTTCCTTTACATCTCCTCTAGCAAGATGAGCTCATGTGTGTCTGTTCTTCCTTTACATCTCCTCTAGCAAGATGAGCTCATGTGTGTCTGTTCTTCCTTTACATCTCCTCTAGCAAGATGAGCTCATGTGTGTCTGTTCTTCCTTTACATCTCCTCTAGCAAGATGAGCTCATGTGTGTCTGTTCTTCCTTTACATCTCCTCTAGCAAGATGAGCTCATGTGTGTCTGTTCTTCCTTTACATCTCCTCTAGCAAGATGAGCTCATGTGTGTCTGTTCTTCCTTTACATCTCCTCTAGCAAGATGAGCTCATGTGTGTCTGTTCTTCCTTTACATCTCCTCTAGCAAGATGAGCTCATGTGTGTCTGTTCTTCCTTTACATCTCCTCTAGCAAGATGAGCTCATGTGTGTCTGTTCTTCCTTTACATCTCCTCTAGCAAGATGAGCTCATGTGTGTCTGTTCTTCCTTTACATCTCCTCTAGCAAGATGAGCTCATGTGTGTCTGTTCTTCCTTTACATCTCCTCTAGCAAGATGAGCTCATGTGTGTCTGTTCTTCCTTTACATCTCCTCTAGCAAGATGAGCTCATGTGTGTCTGTTCTTCCTTTACATCTCCTCTAGCAAGATGAGCTCATGTGTGTCTGTTCTTCCTTTACATCTCCTCTAGCAAGATGAGCTCATGTGTGTCTGTTCTTCCTTTACATCTCCTCTAGCAAGATGAGCTCATGTGTGTCTGTTCTTCCTTTACATCTCCTCTAGCAAGATGAGCTCATGTGTGTCTGTTCTTCCTTTACATCTCCTCTAGCAAGATGAGCTCATGTGTGTCTGTTCTTCCTTTACATCTCCTCTAGCAAGATGAGCTCATGTGTGTCTGTTCTTCCTTTACATCTCCTCTAGCAAGATGAGCTCATGTGTGTCTGTTCTTCCTTTACATCTCCTCTAGCAAGATGAGCTCATGTGTGTCTGTTCTTCCTTTACATCTCCTCTAGCAAGATGAGCTCATGTGTGTCTGTTCTTCCTTTACATCTCCTCTAGCAAGATGAGCTCATGTGTGTCTGTTCTTCCTTTACATCTCCTCTAGCAAGATGAGCTCATGTGTGTCTGTTCTTCCTTTACATCTCCTCTAGCAAGATGAGCTCATGTGTGTCTGTTCTTCCTTTACATCTCCTCTAGCAAGATGAGCTCATGTGTGTCTGTTCTTCCTTTACATCTCCTCTAGCAAGATGAGCTCATGTGTGTCTGTTCTTCCTTTACATCTCCTCTAGCAAGATGAGCTCATGTGTGTCTGTTCTTCCTTTACATCTCCTCTAGCAAGATGAGCTCATGTGTGTCTGTTCTTCCTTTACATCTCCTCTAGCAAGATGAGCTCATGTGTGTCTGTTCTTCCTTTACATCTCCTCTAGCAAGATGAGCTCATGTGTGTCTGTTCTTCCTTTACATCTCCTCTAGCAAGATGAGCTCATGTGTGTCTGTTCTTCCTTTACATCTCCTCTAGCAAGATGAGCTCATGTGTGTCTGTTCTTCCTTTACATCTCCTCTAGCAAGATGAGCTCATGTGTGTCTGTTCTTCCTTTACATCTCCTCTAGCAAGATGAGCTCATGTGTGTCTGTTTTAAATGGTGATTTCATAAGACAGCGATCACTGCACCGCTGAACCCGAGGGGTGGTCGTGTGAAAGCAGGTGAGGGGGGTCCCAAATATAGGGAACAGGGTGCCATAAGTGTACTACTTTCACCCTGGTCAAAAGAAGTGCACTACGTAGGGAATTGCATGCCATTTAGGATGCAGACTGGGTACAGATGTTTGGTAACAGGCTTACACTACCAGCACCACCATATTTAATGACCATTATTGACCCCATCAGCAGCTACCGCTTCACAATAGACACCCTGTTCAGAACAGGTGTTACGTTGGGTCGCTGTACGGGAGCCATGAAGGCAATGCTTGTTAGTATAATGTGGTCATCTGCCAATCATTAGGTTAGAGATGTAGAGGGAAGGTCTATACTACAGGGAAAAACAAGTGTCCACACAGTTGGGCTAAATCAGATGTCATTTCAGTATTAATGGCTATGTTTTTGGTCACCATTGGCCATCAGAGCATTGTTTGTACACTCGAGATCTGATGACTGTCTGTACACCATGTCAGCCTAATAAAAGGTGTGTGTGTGTGTGTGTGTGTGTGATGCTGCACAGTTTTCCATCTGCTCTGGGTTTTAAGCATGTTTCACGCCTAGCTGCCTCCCTCTCCTAATGTGATGCTCCACTGTCTGTCTCAATGAGGCCTGGCCGTCGCTCCAAGACATTCCTAACCCTAGTTCTCTCCTCATCGCCTGGTCTGGTGGAAAGTGTGCATTTACCTCTTGGATGGATGGCTGTGGAAGGAAAGCGTCAGTGGAACATGGGAATGTGTCTGCTCATCATGGTCCTCCAGGTCAGACCACAATCACATGCAGGCATGGGCCAGTCAAGCAAACTCATGGTCACAATTCATGGGGGTGAATCTCAATTTTATTTCCTTGCATCCTCTCTCCACATTGCTTCCTCAAAATGCATTGGAAGAGAAGGTCTGAGTGCAAGGGGAGAGGGAGAGAGGCAAAGAATCAACGGTGGTCACCGCATGATCGCTAAGGGAAAAATGTGTGGTTGGATATTTCTAGTGAATGCTGTCCTTGTGATTGTACTCCCACACTCCACTGCCCAGTTTTTCAAAAGTTGACCCGTCTGGATTTTGCTGATCTAATAGGATTAAATGCAAAGAAATACAATTAATAGACAGAGTCCTTTAAGTCAATGATTCCTTCCCCCCCACAGTTTTATAGCTAACATCATGCTATTTAAAAAAAAAACAATGTTGCATGTGGCTGAGAGAGAATGTTACTGTTTTAGAGCAATTTGTCTGCTATTCTACAAGTTGCCATGAGGCTTAGAGAAAGTGTTGTGGTTTTATTAATTTTTTAAAATTTCCTATAATAAAGGCCATGATTTTATTATTTATGTGTTTATATAATATGTTGTACACCAGTCCGTTCTAGCTATTCTTCTTTTTCTATGTATTTAATCATATTCGATCTGCGAAATCCAGATAAATCACTTTTGGAAAAACTGGGCCCTGAGGAGCCATTCATTCTCTGTGTGTCTGAACTGACTGCTTTAATCTGTAATACTTTAGGGAGAGGCAACAGGGTGCAGCGGAATAGCTACCTCCGTTGCATCCACTGTCTCTAATGTAGGCTGGGCTAATGGCTATGAGGATATACCAACCTATTTGTGCTACGTATATTGAAATAAAACAACATTTCACACCAATGTAGGCGCTAGCCAGTCTCATGGCTGGTTTGACATTTAATTCACCACTGCAGATATAGAATGGCTAGATAGGCAGACCAGGCTGTAGATTTAGGCTTATCATACTGTACATGTTCTGCTCATCTCCCTGTGTTCTTGGCGTGCATAGTACAAACCCCTCATTGAGGAGGCATTCTTGGTAAGTTGGTCTTCACTGACGGTGTGGGACTCAAGCAACTTAATTGCAGCCTTTAACATTAAAGAAAATGTGTCTCAGATTTTCTGGTGGAGAAAAACGGTACCTGTGACCGACTGAGTTGGTCATCGAACCCCCGTTAGCTCTGTGTGTGTGAGCCACTGAGCCTCTTTACTCTGAAGCCGATCTGTCCTGGGGCTCCGGGGTGAAGCCGCTCTGTCCTGGGGCGAAGCTGCTCCGAAGCCGCTCTGTCCTGGGGCGAAGCCGCTCTGTCCTGGGGCTCCGGGGTGAATGGGCAGCCAGGGCTGTCATCACACAGGGAAAGTGACATGGCTAATTACTGTACTTGCCTTTTCTCTGCCCAATAGGCTGCATGTTTCTGTGTCCACAGAACACTACATTCTAGTTGAGTCTACTGTACACTTCAGCTCTTTGTCAATTGTAAAACGTTTATGTACCATGCTGTGGTTGGATTCCTGAGCAACCCAACCCACAGTGGAGAAGCTACAATATGACTCGCTAGCGTTGCAGTTGCAGAGAGGGGATGCCAGCTTGGTTTAGAGGGGTGATTGTAATGGACACATTTGCTGATGTGAGTGGTGAGTGAGGTAATATTGTGGCGGATGGTGGTCTATTTTTGGGCTCTCCCTCGGCCTGCCTAAAGCTCTTTGTCTCACCACCACTCGACATCAGAGATGCTGCTCGCTTCCCTGGCTGGCCAACAAACATCAGCTTTAACCTGTTCTCATTTTATAAAGTGTTGTGTTTTTTTATTTTTTTAAGAATCCTATTTGACATGTTATTGGTTGGTGGAGCTGGAGTCACAGTGGGGCAGGATGGTGGCATCATGTAGCCTACCATCTGTCGTCTAGTGTGCTGCTGACTGGCGTTGGAAACGCTGATGTATTCTGGCTTTTAATGGTGACATCAGTTTTGTCATTTGGAGAGAATATGTACACTACAGCCTTAGCTTACTGGATGTGACGTAGGCTTGTATTCTCACCTCTTCATCTGTTGGAGTTGGACTCCCTCAGCTATTTCTGCCAGTGAGTCCCAGGAGAAAGTATTAAGTACGTCCCTTCCCTGGCTCTGTCGCCGTGTTACGCTGCTCACTGTGTAGCCCTAACTAATGCTAGGACTGGACAGTCTCCATTGGGTCAACTAGAGATTTGCCTGTGATGAATCTGGGGAGATTGCATCGTGCTCATTGCAAGCCAGCAGTGAATCAGGCTAAATTTGATTTTAAGTCTCTCTCACTGCCTCTCGCTCTCTCTCTCTTTCTCTCTCTGCCCCTCTCTCTTTTTGTCTCTTGTGGGACTGAATATGCATCAACACTGTGTATGATGTGTGTCTCATTTCCCTCCATCTATAATGCATCACAACATTAAGGTCAACAAATACCTGCTCTGTTGACCCACTGGGCTCTACTGACAGACATGGCTCACAAGTAAAGGGGGGAAGTGGGAGCCGAAGTAGTATTTCTGTTACCCTTTTCTTGCTTAATATTCCATAATGCCTGGGTTTTGTATGCCTTTGTGAGCCTGAAGAGCCTGGGGTTGAACTGAACAATAGTCCAATTAAACTGTGACTCGCTGAAAACTGTGTCATTCTCGCTCTCTCTCGCTCTCTCTCTCTCTCTCTCTCTCTCTCTCTCTGTGTCACCACACACGAACAGATGTGCTGCTCTGCACAGCTGATAGGCGCTGAACCCTACATGTGATTGTCTGTGAAGACAGACATGAGTAAACAGATGTAGCGAGAGAGATGAAAAGAATAAACAGTATCTCCCTGTACACTGGCCTTTATGACCTCCAACATCAGCTATTACTTCCTGCTATCATGTTACTATAACAACCTTTTCTATTATGACCATAATGGACATTAATCTCCCTTTATAAAGGAAGACCTATTCGCCTAGACCATATAGCATCTCAGAGCAGGAGTGCTCATCTCGGACCAGGTCCCAGCCTGTCTTATTCATAATTATCGAAAAGAAACTGATCCAAGATCAGAATTCTGAATCCAAGACGTGTCGTGAATAGAAGTCGACCGATTAATCGAAATGGCCGATTTTCTTTTATTTTTTTTAATTGGGTCCGATTTCTAGTTTTCATAACAATCGGTAATCGGCATTTTTGGACACCGATTATGGCTTATTATATTGCAATCCACGAGGAGACTGCGTGGCAGGCTGAGAACACATGTGAGTGCAGGCAGCAAAGAGACATGGTAAGTTGCTAGCTAGCATTAAACTTATCTCATTAAAAACAATCAATCTTAACATATTCACTAGTTAGCTACACATGGTTGATGATATTACTAGTTTATCCAGCTTGTCCTGCGTTGCATATATCAATGCGGTGCCTGAAATTGTCTCTTCTCTTGCATTCAGTGCAAGCAGAGTCAGGGTATATGCAACAGTTTGGGTGGCCTGGCTCGTTGCGAACTGTGTGAAGACCATTTCTTCCTAACAAAGCGTAATTAATTTTACATTATGACATAACATTGAAGGTTGTGCAATGTAACAGTCTAAATATTGCTAACACTGAATCCAAACCGGCTGCGCACGTGCGCCATCATCCGCCATCGTGCATAAATGTATTTTCTCCCCCCACACCAAATGCGATCACGACACGCAGGTTAAAATATCAAAATGAACCAATTATATTAATTTGGGGACAGGTTGAAAAGCATGAAATATTTATTGGATTTTTAGCTAGCTAGCTTGCACTTGCTAGCTAATTTATCCTTTTTATCGAGCTCGCATTTGCTAGCTAATTTGTCCTGGGATATAAATTGAGTTGTTATTTTACCTGAAATGCACAAGGCCCTCTACTTCGCCAATTAATCCACACATAAAACGGTCAACCGACTCATTTCTAGACATCTCTCTTGTTTCTAGACATCTTCCTTCCAGGCTTTTTCTTCTCTTGACTTTATATTGCGATTGGCAACTTTCATGAATTAGGTGTATTACCGCCACTGACCTCATTCGTCTTTCAGTCACCCACGTTGGTATAACCAATGAGGAGATGGCACGTGGGTACCCGCTTTTATAAACCAATGAGGACATGGGAGAGGCAGGACTTGCAGCGCGATCTGCGTCAGAGATAGAACTGACTTCTATCTTAGCCCTTGGCAACGCAGACGCTCGTTGGCGCGTGCGAGCAGTGTGGGTGCAATAATTTAATAATATAGATTTCTGCATTTATTTTGCAACGCATGCGATGTGAGCGGTGTAGTCAGCCTGTTAGGGTTGCTACCTGTTCGATAAAATACGTAACGGTTCCGTATTTCACTGAAAGAATAATCGTTTTGTTTTCGAAATTATAGTTTCCGGATTTGACCATATTAATGACTAAAGGCTTGTATTTCTGTGTGTTTTTATTATAATTAAGTCTATGATTTGATAGAGCGGTGGTAGGCAGCAGCAGGCTCATAAGCATTCATTCAAACCGCACTTTCCTCTGTTTGCTAGCAGCTCTTCGCAATGCTTGAAGCACAGCGCTGTTTATGACTTCAAGCCTATCAACTCCTGAGATTAGGCTGGCAATACAATAGTGCCTAGAAGAACATCCAATAGTCAAAGGTATATGAAATATAAATTAGAAATAGTCCTATAACTACAACTTAACTTCTTACCTGGGAATATTGAAGACTCCTGTTGAAAGGAACCAACAGCTTTCATATGTTCTCATGTTCTGAGCAAAGAACTGAAACGTTAGCTTTTTTTACATGGCACATATTGCACTTTTACTTTCTTCTCCATCACTTTGTTTTTGAATATTTAAACCAAATTGAACGTGTTTCATTATTTATTTAAGACTAAACAGATTTTATTTACGTATTATATTTGGTTAAAATAAGTGTTCATTCAGTATTGTTGTAATTGTCATTATTAAACACGTATGTATAAAAAAAATCCTCTGATTAATCGGTATCGGCTTTTTTTGGTCCTCCAATAATCTGTATCGGCGTTGAAACATAATCGGTCGACCTCTAGCCGTGAGTATGGACACTAATCTTTTAGACCCCTGTGATATTCAATGTGTTAATATAGCACTGAGCCTAGCACTGAGGGGCGGTGATGTCTATATGTTGAGCCGTAGAGACTAGTGTTCTCATGACACCCGTATCATGACACTAGGAAGCAAGGAAGCAAAGGAAACAAAACATGAACCGGATTCAATTTCTTGAGGTAAACAGTCCTAAAATTGGGGGGAAAAACTGCTTTATGTTACCCAGAGTCACATTAGTTTATGTTGCAAACTATAGCACACACACTCTTTATAAAATAGGTTTTAAAAGATCAGTTTTATGTCTGCTTTGTTTTATTTTGTTACCATGGAAAATCTGCTATGACAACGCTATTAGGGGTAATGATCTCTGTATATTCAGCCTTGGGGGCAGTGATCTCTGTGTGTGAGGGGGTGGTAGATGACTGATTCCTTCCAGATAACACATCTCATTGTCCTCCTTGACCAAAGCTATCCTAGATCTCATGAGGGTGTGAGGGGAGGTCAAAGCCTTGGTGACCCTCTGAGGAGGTTGTTAGCCCGGGGAGGCTGACCAGGTCAAAGCATTAGCAAGGAGGATGGATGTTATGCAGTGTGTGTGTGTGTGTGTGTGTGTGTGTGTGTGGTGGAGGATGGATGTTATGCAGTGTGTGTGTGTGGTGGAGGATGGATGTTATGCAGTGTGTGTGGTGGAGGATGGATGTTATGCAGTGTGTGTGTGTGGTGGAGGATGGATGTTATGCAGTGTGTGTGTGGTGGAGGATGGATGTTATGCAGTGTGTGTGTGGTGGAGGATGGATGTTATGCAGTGTGTGTGTGGTGGAGGATGGATGTTATGCAGTGTGTGTGTGGTGGAGGATGGATGTTATGCAGTGTGTGTGTGGTGGAGGATGGATGTTATGCAGTGTGTGTGTGGTGGAGGATGGATGTTATGCAGTGTGTGTGTGGTGGAGGATGGATGTTATGCAGTGTGTGTGTGGTGGAGGATGGATGTTATGCAGTGTGTGTGTGTGTGGTGGAGGATGGATGTTATGCAGTGTGTGTGTGTGTGGTGGAGGATGGATGTTATGCAGTGTGTGTGTGTGTGGTGGAGGATGGATGTTATGCAGTGTGTGTGTGTGTGTGTGGTGGAGGATGGATGTTATGCAGTGTGTGTGTGTGTGTGTGGTGGAGGATGGATGTTATGCAGTGTGTGTGTGTGTGTGTGTGGTGGAGGATGGATGTTATGCAGTGTGTGTGTGTGTGTGTGTGGTGGAGGATGGATGTTATGCAGTGTGTGTGTGTGTGTGTGTGGTGGAGGATGGATGTTATGCAGTGTGTGTGTGTGTGTGTGTGGTGGAGGATGGATGTTATGCAGTGTGTGTGTGTGTGTGTGGTGGAGGATGGATGTTATGCAGTGTGTGTGTGTGTGTGGTGGAGGATGGATGTTATGCAGTGTGTGTGGTGTGTGGTGGAGGATGGATGTTATGCAGTGTGTGTGTGTGTGGTGGAGGATGGATGTTATGCAGTGTGTGTGTGTGTGGTGGAGGATGGATGTTATGCAGTGTGTGTGTGTGTGGTGGAGGATGGATGTTATGCAGTGTGTGTGTGTGGTGGAGGATGGATGTTATGCAGTGTGTGTGTGTGTGGTGGAGGATGGATGTTATGCAGTGTGTGTGTGTGTGTGGTGGAGGATGGATGTTATGCAGTGTGTGTGTGTGTGTGGTGGAGGATGGATGTTATGCAGTGTGTGTGTGTGTGTGGTGGAGGATGGATGTTATGCAGTGTGTGTGTGTGTGTGGTGGAGGATGGATGTTATGCAGTGTGTGTGTGTGTGTGTGGTGGAGGATGGATGTTATGCAGTGTGTGTGTGTGTGTGGTGGAGGATGGATGTTATGCAGTGTGTGTGTGTGTGTGGTGGAGGATGGATGTTATGCAGTGTGTGTGTGTGTGGTGGAGGATGGATGTTATGCAGTGTGTGTGTGTGTGTGGTGGAGGATGGATGTTATGCAGTGTGTGTGTGTGTGGTGGAGGATGGATGTTATGCAGTGTGTGTGTGCGTGTGGTGGAGGATGTGTGTGTGTGTGTGTGGTGGAGGATGGATGGATGTTATGCAGTGTGCGTGTGGTGGAGGATGGGTGTGTGTGTGTGGTGGAGGATGGATGTTATGCAGTGTGTGTGTGTGTGGTGGAGGATGGATGTTATGCAGTGTGTGTGTGGTGGAGGATGGATGGATGGATGTTATGCAGTGTGTGCGTGTGGTGGAGGATGGGTGTGTGTGTGTGGTGGAGGATGGATGTTATGCAGTGTGTGTGGTGGAGGATGGATGTTATGCAGTGTGTGTGGTGGAGGATGGATGTTATGCAGTGTGTGTGGTGGAGGATGGATGTTATGCAGTGTGTGTGGTGGAGGATGGATGTTATGCAGTGTGTGTGGTGGAGGATGGATGTTATGCAGTGTGTGTGTGTGGTGGAGGATGGATGTTATGCAGTGTGTGTGTGTGTGTGTGTGTGGTGGAGGATGGATGTTATGCAGTGTGTGGTGGAGGATGGATGTTATGCAGTGTGTGTGTGGTGGAGGATGTTATGTTTGAGTGACTATTGCTGTTCTGAATTGCCCCTGAGGGGATAAATACAGTTATATTACAATTGAATTGAACCAGGATTCAGCTTGAGTACAGTCAACATGAATGGGAGGAGGAGGAGTGGAAGGTTAGCTTGGAGAATGGTAGTATAGGAGACAGAATCCTTTATAGATATGGAGCAGGCCAGCAAAGGGGCACTGCGCCATGATGTGTAGCTTAGCCGACACAAAGGAAGGTCGTTGTACGAGAGATCTCACATCACAGCTGGCTGGCCACTGACCAGCGGCCTCATTTAAAACCTTTGTAAGTTTGACACTAAATATCAGTGTTGTGGTTTAATGAACTTGCCATGTTTTCTGCTATAAATCAGACCTGTCCTGAAACTGTTTGTGAACGAAGATTATATCTCCTCCTGAAAAATGCCCATCGTTCACCTTTTGTGGTGACAATCAGTATTGGAATTAAGCAGAGACCTTGTCTGAAGGATATCTTGATCACATCTTTGGAGGTGTTGGCAGAATGTTTTGTTTTGCTGTTTCTGAAAGACAAAAAAACAATGGCTTATTGTTGTGGACCTGTAAACAAATTGTTTGAATTCAATCATGTTTTGCATTTACATTTTTCCAAACCTAAATATGCCGCACTGCCCGTGAATTCTGAAACTTTGTCTAGTCTGGAAAAAATGACAACTAAATTAGCATTAGCCCTACTTAGTGGTAGCCTTCATAGCTGTCTGTTTACCTGTTTGATTCTGCTGTATGTTATAAACTGCGCAATAAAAAATAAAGAAACATTTCATTAATATAAATGAGAGATGCGCATGGTATTTTGTTTTTATGAATACTTGTGGAATATGAACTCATCATGGCCAGAAAATGATTTTATACTGCAATGGTTGCGATTAGTGCATTATCTTTTATACATTTAAATGTTGTCTGCTGGAGAAATTTGACAGTATTCCGTTGTAGCCTCCAAACATTAATGGAATAGGTGAACTATTGGTTCTACTGTTTAAATTGCCCTTCGGTTCGCAAAACTTAGAGTAAAATCATTTAAATATACTGAACAAAAATCAAAACGTGTTGGACCCATGTTTCATATACACACAAAGCTTATTTCTCTCATTTTGTGCAATATTGTGTTTACATCCCTGTTAATATTTCTTCTTTGCCAAGATAACCCATCCACCTGACGTGTGGCATATCAAGACTCTTAATAAACATGATCATTACACAGGTGCACCTTGTGCTGGGGACAATTAAAGGCCACTCTAAAATGTGACGTTTTGTCACACAACACAATGCCAAAGATGTCAAATATGTTGGGAGAGCATACAATTGGCATGATGACTGCAGGAATGTCCACCAGAAGTGTTGCCAGAGAATTTAATGTTAGCACTACGTCCAACCGGCCTCATTACCACAGACCACGTGTATGGTGTTGTGGGCGAGCGGATTATGGATGTAAACATTGAACGGAGTGCCCTATGGTGGCGGTGGGGTTATGGTATGAACACAGTTGCATTTCATCTATAGCACTTTGAATGCACAGAGATTCCGTGATAAGATCCTGATGTCCATTTTTGTGCGTGCATCCTATTCACCCCCCCCCCCCCCCCCAAAAAGGCAATACTAAAGGCAATACTACTGCTGCAAGTCTCACGGGTTATGTCTCGATAAGCCTGGCACATCTAGCCACTGGGATTTTTTTGCCCATTCTTCAAGGCAAAACTGCTCCAGCTCCTTCAAGTACAGCAATCTTTAAGTCATACCACAGATTCTCAGTTGGATTGAGGTCTAGGCTTTGACGAGGCCATTCCCAGACATTTACAGTTGAAGTTGGAAGTTGACATACACCTTAGCCAAATACATTTCAACTCAGTTGTTCACAATTCCTGACATTTAATCCTAATCCTTGCCATTTTGCCACAACTTTGGAAGTATACTTTGGGTCATTGTCCATTTGGAAGACCAATTTGCAACCAAGCTTTAACTTCCTGACTGATGTCTTGAGATGTTGCTTCAATACAGGTATATCCACATAATTTTCCTCCTTCATGATGCCATCTATTTTGTGAAGTGCACCAGGCCCTCCTGCAACAAAGCCCCCCCACAACATGAGGCTGCCACCCCCGTGCTTCACGGTTGGGATGGTGTTCTTCAGCTTGCAAGCTTCCCCCTTTTTCCTCCGAACATAACAATGCTCATTATGGCCAAACAGTTCTATTTTTGTTTCATCAGACTAGAGGACATTTCTCCAAAAAGTATGATCTTTGTCCCCATGTGCAGTTGCAAACAGTAGTCTGGCTTTTTTATGGCGGTTTCGGAGCAGTGGCTTCTTCCTTGCTGAGCGGCCTTTCAGGTTATGTCGATATAGGACTCGTTTTACTGTGGATATAGATACTTTTGTACCTGTTTCCTCCAGCATCTCCACAAGGTCCTTTGCTGTTGTTCTGGGATTGATTTGCACTTTTCGCACCAAAGTATGTTAATCTCTAGGAGACAGAACGCATCTCCTTCCTGAGCGGTATGGCGGCTGCGTGGCCCCATGGTGTTTATACTTGCGTACTATTGTTTGTACAGATGAATGTGGTACCTTCAGGCATTTGGAAATTGCTCCCAATGATGAACCAGACTTGTTGAGGTCTACAGTCTTATTTCTGAGGTCTTGGCTGATTTCTTTAGATTTTCCCATGATGCCAAGCAAAGAGGTGCTGAGTTTGAAGGTAGGCCTTGAAATATATCCACAGGTACACCTCCAATTGACTCAAATGATGTCAATTAGCCTATCAGAAACTTCTAAAGCCATGACATAATTTTCAGAAATTTTCCAAGCTGTTTCAAGGCACAGTCAACATAGTGTACGTAAACTTCTGACCCACTAGAATTGTGATACAGTGAAATGATCTGTCTGTAAACAATTGTTGGAAAAATTACTTGTGTCATGCACAAAGTAGATGTCCTAACCGACTTGCCAAAACTAAAGTTTGTTAACAAGAAATGTGTGGAGTGGTTGAAAACTACTTTTTAATGACTTGAACTGTAAATGTTTCCCCTTAAACCACTCGAGTGTTGCTTTAGGAATATGTTTAGGGTCATTGTCCTGCTGGAAGGTGAACCTCCATCCCAGTCTCAAAACTCTGGAAGATTGAAACTGGTTTTCCTCTAGAATTTCCTTGTATTTAGCGCCATCCGTCATTCCTTCAATTCTGACCAGTTTCCCAAGCCATGCCAATGAAAAACATGGTGTTGGATGGTGGAGTCGGGATGATGAGAGGTGTTGGGTTTGTGCCAGACATAGCGTTTTCCTTGATGGCCAAAAAGCTACATTTTAGTCTCATCTGACCGGGGCGGCCCTCTCTTGGCAGGTTAGTTGTGGTGTTATATTCTTTCCATTTTTGAATAATGGATTTAATGGTGCTCTGTGGGATGTTCAAAGTTTTGGATATATATATTTCTGAACTCAACCATGATCTGTACTTCTCCACAACTTTGCCCTGACCTGTTGGAAGAGCTCCCTGGTCTTCATAGTGCCGCTTGCTTGGTGGTGCCCCTTGCTTAGTGGTGTTGCAGACTCTGGGGCCTTTCAGAACAGATGTATAGATGCGTAGATCATGTGAGACTTAGATGGCACACAGGTGGACTTTATTTAACTAATTATGTGACTTCTGAAGGTTATTGGTTGCACCAGATCTAATATAAGGGCTTCATAGCAAAGGGGTGAATACTAGAGGTCGACCGTTGAAAAATCATTTTTGTAAAAAAAAAAATTAAGCGCCGATACTGATTATTGGAGGACCAAAAGCCGTTAACGATTAATCGGATGATGTTTTTATATATATATATATATATATATTTATTTTTTATTTTTAAATAAATGTTTTTATTTGTTAATAATGACAATTACAACAATACTGAATGAACACATTTTTTACTTAACATAATACATCAATAAAATCTTTATCCTCAAATAAACAATGAAACATGTTCAATTTGGTTTAAATAATGCAAAAAACAATTTTTAGAGTTGAAAGTAAAAGTGCAATATGTGCTAACGTTTCAGTTCCTTGCTCAGACCATGAGAACATATGAAAGCTTGTGGTTCCTTTTAACATGAGTCTTCAATATTCCCAGGTAAGAAGTTTTAGGTTGTAGTTATTATAGGAATTATAGGACTGTTTCCCTCTATACCATTTGAATTTCATTAACCTTTGACTATTGGATGTTCTTATAGGCACTTTAGTATTGCCAGTGTAACAGTAAAGTTTCTGTCCCTCTCCTTGCTCCTCCCTGGGCTCGAACCAGCAACACAACGACAACAGCCACCCTCAACAGCATTACCCATGCTGAGCAAGGGAAACAACCACCCCAAGGCTCAGAGCGAGTGACGTTTGAAACGCTATTAGCGTGCGCTAACTAGCTAGCCATTTCACTTCGGTTACACCAGCCTCATCTCGGGAGTTGATAGGCTTGAAGTCATAAACAGCGCAATGCTTGACGCACAAGGAAGAGCTGCTGGCAAAACACACGAAAGTGCTGTTTGAATTCATGTTTACGTGCCTGCTTCTGCCTACCACCGCTCAGTCAGATACTTGTAAACTCAGTCAGATTATACGCAACGCAGGACACACTAGATAATATCTAGTAATATCATCAACCATGTGTAGTTAACTAGTGATTATGATTTATTGTTTTTTATAGCTAGAAACTTACCATGGCTTACTGCATTCGCGTAACAGGCAGTCAGGCTCCTTGTGGAGTGCAACGGTCGTTATTGCGTTGGACTAGTTAACTAGTTAAATAAAGGTTTAAAAAAAAATAAACACAGTTCAGTAGTGTCTGTACTGTCAGACTGAGCATCTCAAATCGCTCCCTATTCCCTATGGGCTCTGGTCAAAAGTAGTGGACTATATATAGGGAATAGTGTGCAATTTGGGATGCAAACTGACTGGAGTCCATACTGTACTGTCTATCCAGGCTGTGTGCCTGTAGTCTGACAGAATGGGTGAGTCCGGTATGACTGTCAACAGCTCTCTGCCCAGGCTTTAATCTTATCACTGTGTGCTCCGCTAGGCCTGAGGTTATATGCTGCCTGGGACAGTCTGTACACGCCTGCATGCAAGGTGTGTGGTGAAGATGGGGGGGGGGGGGGGGGGGGAATTGGTGTAGTGGGTAGAGTGGGTTAGTCCCTACCAGACAGTCTATGCCTGTAGTGTGTTTTGTAAAGGCCATTGTTACTGACTGGTAATAATTTACAGGGATCCATCAATAGGCTTAAAGACTTGATGGGTAAATGTAGTTCAACAGCATATTGAAGCATATAGATTTTTTTCTTGGTGTAATGGACCTCAGGATAACACGTCAGTAAGTTACAACCAGCAGGATATTTCCTAACACAAATCATTTCCAGGCTCCGCCCACCGACTACACCACTAACACATGAGTAATAATACTTCACACTCACTACTACTACTACTACTACTACTACTACTACTACTACTACTACTACTACCACCACAGGGGTGTTAGCCTACATAGAATTCATTGTGGGTAAAATAATACGTAAATTCACACACAGCACCACAGGGCTGAATTCTAACCGTTATTTTGGAAGAGCTGAGGATTGTCTGATGAAATAGTGCTGTGAGAAATAGAGAGGGGGTGGGGGGGAAATCTCTCACTGTAGAGTTCTGAGCCTGCATTCATTCCCAAATTAATTGCAAGCAGACTTTACCAGGGCTAAAAGCTGAAATCCTAGGCCTAAACCGATGGGCCTTCTCCGTCTCTCTCTCTCTCTTTTCTCTGTAAACTCCTAGCCATGCTGTACGTAATTGATCCTGCCAGTGTATATTAAAGAAAGAGAAGCGTGAAGGAGCACAGGGAAATGACTCAGTGGCCTAAATGCAATGTTTCCTTTTTGGTGTTTCCTCCTGCTGCATTTCCTCCCACTCTCTTTTTCTTTCATTCTGTCATTCGTTCGTTCTCTCTCTTACTATCTCTCCCGTGCACGCTCTGTCTCTTTCAATCTCTCTATCTTTCTCTCCTTCTCTTGCTCTCATTCTCCTTTTCTCTCTCTTATGCTTGTGCTGATCATTCTCTATTGTCCTTGTAAGTCTTTTTTTTTAATAGCAGCAGACTAGTCAAAGGATGTAGGCGAGGCTGGCTCCCATCGTCATGTCTCAATCCTGGCTCCCATCGTCATGTCTCAATCCTGGCTCCCATCGTCATGTCTCAATCCTGGCTCCCATCGTCATGTCTCAATCCTGGCTCCCATCGTCATGTCTCAATCCTGGCTCCCATCGTCATGTCTCGATCCTGGCTCCCATCGTCATGTCTCGATCCTGGCTCCCATCGTCATGTCTCGATCCTGGCTCCATCGTCATGTCTCGATCCTGGCTCCATCGTCATGTCTCGATCCTGGCTCCATCGTCATGTCTCGATCCTGGCTCCCATCGTCATGTCTCGATCCTGGCTCCCATCGTCATGTCTCGATCCTGGCTCCCATCGTCATGTCTCGATCCTGGCTCCCATCGTCATGTCTCGATCCTGGCTCCCATCGTCATGTCTCGATCCTGGCTCCCATCGTCATGTCTCGATCCTGGCTCCCATCGTCATGTCTCGATCCTGGCTCCCATCGTCATGTCTCGATCCTGGCTCCCATCGTCATGTCTCGATCCTGGCTCCCATCGTCATGTCTCGATCCTGACTCCCATCGTCATGTCTCGATCCTGACTCCCATCGTCATGTCTCGATCCTGACTCCCATCGTCATGTCTCGATCCTGGCTACAGGTCTAGGCCATGTCTGGATCAACTGCCTCTCTTCAAAATGGCTGGCTGGCCATCCCCATGGAGGAAAGGGAACACTTCATCCAGTCTATTCTGAAGTTGGCAGATCTGAAAGGGTAGTACTTCATAAATTATGCCAATAAATCCCAACCTCCCTGAGAGCTCAGTGACGTGCCACACGCAGCGTGACATGCGCCAAGTCTAGGTCCAAAAGTCTCCTTAACAGCTTCTACCCCCAAGCCTTAAGACTGCTGAATAATGAATTAAATGGCCACCGGACTATTTACATTGACCCCCTCCCTTTGTTTTTACACTGCTGCTACTCGTTGTTTATTATCTATGCACAGTCACTTCACCAGTCACCCCCACCTACATGTACAGATTACCTCAGCTAACCTGTACCCCCGCACACTGATTCGGTACCTGTACCCCCTGCTTATAGCCTCATTACTTTTTATTATTTGTTACTTTAGTTTGTTTGGGAAATATTTTCTTAACTCTTCTTGAATTGCACTCTTGGTTAAGGGCTTGTAAGTAAGCATTACACTGTAAGGTCTACTACACTTGTTGTATTTGGTGCATGTGACAAATAAAATTTCAATTGAAATAACTCAAGAACGAGGCCTTGGAGAAAGTCTGAGGCTGCATCTCAATACTATGAAGCGGTCTTGTGTCCTGTTAATGTATCTGCACTGAATAGAAAGGCCTGGACAGGTGATGGCCAATTCCACCATATTGTTTTCACATGTCATCCTGTGTGGAAGAGGAAGACGCGATTGCAATGCACCCCAAGTAACAATGTGAACTGTCAGTGTTTCAGTTATCCAGTGTTTTTAGTGCAGTACAGAAGGAGAGGAAACGACTGTAGACTATTGAGATCCAACCTATCTTTTTCCTACTGACTTCCTCCACTAGATCAGTGAATGAAACCCAACTCCTCCCGTCCTGCTCTTCCCTGGTTGAACCTCCTCTCCTAAACCGAAAGTCACGTGAGGACAGTTCTAGTCGTGACACCTCATCTCTTGGCAGCGATGCCACTAGCCCCGTTAACACACATCTAATGCATAGAGCCAAAGCCAAGCCATGCAGTGTCTGTTCATTTGATTAAAAAAAAATATTTAATGGTGTAAAACTGATGAGCGGCTCTGGGTTTGCGTGTGTGTCTATACCAGAGCCTGGGCCTGTACCAGGGTGGGTTTTGTCTTTTTGCCATGTGCTTGATTCTGTGCTTGATTCTGTGCTTGATTCTGTGCTTGATTCTGTGCTTGATGTGAGATGGGCTTCGTTCCAAATGGCACCCTGTTCTCTATATGGTGCAGCCCCTCCACACCTCTGATTCAGAGGGGTTGGGTTAAATGCGGGAGACACATTTCAGTTGAATGCATTCAGTTGTACAACTGACAAGCTTCCCTTTTGATTGGAAAATCATGTTGAGCAGCCCTTTACTCCAATCCCCCTCCTCTCTCAAACTAGATCAGTTGGTGTGGCAGTGTGTGCTGAGCCACAAATGGAAGTGTGTGTGTGCAGATTGTGTGTCTATGCTGTGTGCGTTTGCTCGTTCACGCATCCCTCTCATACATTTTACATGCCCTAGTGGGAACGAGGCTGAAGCAGCAACATGACTCACTGGGCTTGGGTAGACTTCACCACAGGCACTTGTTACGGTTTTGTCAGGCCAGGGTCATCCATGGAACTGTGGTGTGCTGTAGCTTACATGAGAAGTGTGTGTGTGTGCGCGTCTCCCCCCCCCCCCCCCGTACTGTATCAGCTTTGGCAGTTAGCAGAGCTAGGCAGGCCTGTAGCAGCCAGTCAGTCGATGCTAAAGCTGCCTGAAACCAAACCCAAGCCACAACACAGCGGGTGTAAATCATAGTTAATCCATACAAACTGACAGTCACATGGGATAGATTTATTTATTTAATACTGGACCAATCACCAGTCTCACCCTCATCACTTTTATAGCTCTGGTTAACGCACACTAGCATGCTACAGGCAAGGTCTGTCTTTTGGAGTCTGTCTGTCCTAGTGTGTGCATATGTCTGTGCGTGTGTTTAGGTGTGTCTGGGGAATGCGTTTGTGGCCCTGTCAAATCAATGCAGCTGGTAACTGATAGTGTCATAAATAGATATCGGGTTATTGTCCAGTCAATGACTATACAGTTGAGCTGGGGCCATGGGGCTGTTTTCCACACACTGATGGGAATGAGTACTTATCGAATGGTCTTATTTCCATCTCTGTGTTCTGGCTACATTTATAATAGCAGTGGGTGGCAGCCCCATGCCAAACCATGTCCAAAAGAGAGAGGACCACAGTGGGAAATAACTATATATTATAATTTTTTTGCTCCAAATTCCCCATCTGCTTTAGTAAAGCCTAGTTCCTGCAATGACTCTAACTGGTGAGTAAATTGTAGTTGAGTGAATTATGTCCATTGGCCTGGTTAGGGTGGTGGTTGAGTGAATTATATCCATTGGCCTGGTTAGGGTGGTGGTTGAGGGACTTTGTCATTAACTCTAACCTGTTTTAGAACTTTTGTAAAACATACTGGCTTAATGACCAGTTAACCTCAGATTAACCAACAGTCCATTCACCAAACCCTCTGATTAACTGTCACTAGTCCTGGGAGAGTGGATGAATGTGATTGGAAAGTAATTGTACAGATGTGTAGGAGGAGCATGTAGGATGTTGGCTGTTGTGGGTTAGTGTGTGTCTCGGTAGTTAAATTAGCCTACCACTGGCCTTCATCAGTGGTAACTGTGAATAGCCTACCACTGGCCTTCATCAGTGGTAACTGTGAATAGCCTACCACTGGCCTTCATCAGTGGTAACTGTGAATAGCCTACCACTGGCCTTCACCAGGAGTTATTCCTGACCAGGTCACAGTCAGGAAAAGCTCCAAACCCTAATAGTTTAAGAATAGATCAGTGTAATATTTTTTTATTTGTACCTCTTTATTTAGAACCAATTGTTATTTACAATGACTGCCTACCGGGGAACAGTGAGTTAACTGCCTTGTTCAGGGGCAGAGCGACAGATTAGGCTAGTTTAGGTATGAATCATTAATTTATTCTGTTTTTCTAAAGTCATCTTCCCACGGAAGTAAACTGTCAGTGAAGTGTTATTTTTGGAACTGTGATTGTCGTTCGCCCCCGTTCAATGACGTGAGTTAACTCAGGCCAGAGAGAGAGGGTGTTGTCAGGAGTCGTCTGTTTTTTCAATTTATCGACTGGTCGAAATATATAGTCACACCCATTGCTGCATGTCCAGTCATGTGAAATCCCTAGATTAGGGCCTAATGAATTTCTTTCAATTGACTGGTTTCCCTACGTACTGTAAGTCAGTAAAATCTTTGTAAACAATTGTTGCATGTTTATTTTTGTTCAGTGTATATATGTAGGCTACTGAGGTTGTCTGATGCTTTAAGCACACAGTTATGAAATAATTAAGACACAGCAATGAATCAAGAGGGAGCCAGAGAGAGCCTGTAAAAACAGACATAGTTTACTTGCTGTTTGATGTGAAGAAAGAAATACTTTCAGAAGCTCCACAGCTCATTATTAGTGGTGAGTTAAGACAATCAGAAATATTATCAGATCGCCAAATGGACACATTTATAAGCCTACATTTGCTCGCAGGCCAGGTAGCCTAGACCTACTTCCATGTATAATCAGGCCAGGTAGCCTAGGCCTACTTCCATGTGTAATCAGGCCAGGTAGCCTAGGCCTACTTCCATGTGTAATCAGGCCAGGTAGCCTAGGCCTACTTCTATGTGTAATCAGGCCAGGTAGCCTAGGCCTACTTCTATGCGTAATCAGGTGCGTGTCCTTACTCAACATTGACAGGAGCGCTCAAAACAAAACACAATGACTAAATTGACAACTCGTAAACAGAATTAAATAAATCAAAACCTGTTTCTCACAAGTGTAGCCTAGGTTGTGCGCTCTGCAAACAACGTGTCCACTCCGAGAGAACAGTAAAGGACTGTAATAATAATTTTAGTGAAGGCATTAACAGAAATGATGCTAATCGAACAAACATCGTAGATCAGAAATGATGGGAATTAACAGTAAATGTACTGGTGGTGCTGGTGTGCCTCCACAATGGATTAGTCCGTTGAGACGGGCATCAATCAAGATGTGCCATCAATGTTACACGTTTTTGCAACTAATCGACCAAAAAATGATTGACCAATCAACAGCCTATTGACCAAACAATCGCCTAGTCGACTGAATGGGGTCAGTCCTATCCAGCATGTGTGTGAACTTATGCCCTTTTACTGCCTCTTATTAGTTTACCAGCCCAGCAGCAGTAACGCACGCACGCACGCACGCACACGATAATCAGAGCTGACAGTTCTGCCTTCACTCTGATCCCTCAGCACGTTTTCCACTGCTTGATGGGTTATAGTACTTCACTATTGCAGAGCCAGAGAGCGATGCACTTGTTGGCTTGATCTGTTACACTGAGCTGGAATACATGTGTCAGTGAGTGTATAGACTAGCATGCCTACTGTTGTGTTCAATGGGAGGGAAGGCAGGATGGTGAAGTCCGGAGGAGGGAGGGAGGGAGGGATGGTGAAGTCCGGAGGAGGGAGGGAGGGAGGGAGGGATGTTTTCTGTGCGGTAGCAGAGAGAACAGTCCGACTTGGGTGACTCTGGAGCCTTTACCCTTTTTTTGGGCTTTCCTCAGACACCGCCTAGCATATAAGTCCTGGATGGCAGGAAGCTTGGCCCCAATGATGTCCTGGGCTGTACGCACTACCCTCTGTAGCGCCTTACGATCAGATGCCGAGCAGTTGCCATACCAGGCGGTGATGCAACTGGTCCTTAGCTTAGTGATGAGCTTTGTGGGCACTATGGTGTTGAACGCTGAGCTGTAGTCAATGAACAGCATTCTCACATAGGTGTTCCTTTGGTCCAGGTGGGAAAGGGCTAGAGGTTGGCCGATTTTAATTAGGGCCGATTTCAAGGTTTCATAACAATCGGAAATTAGTATTTTTGGGCTCAGATTTTTTTTATATTTTTTTCTTTTTATACATTTTTATTTAACTAGTCAAGTCAGTTAAGAACAAATTCTTATTTTCAATGACTGCCTAGGAACGGTGGGTTAACTGCCTCGTTTAGGGGCAGAACGACAGATTTTCACATTGTCAGCTCGGGGAATCCAATCTTGCACCCTTACAGTTAACTAGTCCAATGCTATAACCACCTGCCTTTCGTTGCACTCCACGAGGAGACTGCCTGTTACGCGAATGCAATAAGCCAAGGTAGGTTGCTAGCTAGCATTAAACTTATCTTATGAAAAACAATCAATCATAATCACTAGTTATAACTACACATGATTGATGATATTACTAGATATTATCTAGCGTGTCCTGCGTTGCATATAATCTGATTGAGCATACAAGTATCTGACTGAGCGGTGGTAGGCAGAAGCAGGCTCGTAAACATTCATTTAAACAGCACTTTTGTGCGTTTTGCCAGCAGCTCTTCGTTGTGTGTCAAGCATTGCGCTGTTTATGACTTCAAGCCTATCAACTCCCGAGATGAGGCTGGTGTAACCGAAGTGAAATGGCTAGCTAGTTAGCGCACGCTAATAGCGTTTCAAACGTCACTCGCTCTGAGCCTTCTAGTAGTTGTTTCCCTTGCTCTGCATGGGTAACGCTGCTTCGATGGTGGTCGTTGTGTTGCTGGTTCCAGCCCAGGGCGGAGCAAGGAGAGGGACAGAAACTATACTGTTACACTGGCAATACTAAAGTGCCTATAAGAACATCCAATAGTCAAAGATGAATGAAATACAAATGGTATAGAGGGAAATAGTCCTATAATTCTTATAATAACTACAACCTAAAACCTCTTACCTGGGAATATTGAGGACTCGTGTTAAAAGGAACCACCAGCTTTCATATGTTCTCATGTTCCGAGCAAGGAACTTAAACGTTAGCTTTCTTACATGGCACATATTGCACTTTTACTTTCTTCTCCAACACTTGCATTATTTAAACTAAATTGAACGTTTCATTATTTACTTGAGGCTAAAATGATTTTATTGATGTATTATATTAAGCTAAAATATGTGTTCTTTCAGTATTGTTGTAATTGTCATTATTACAAATACTGATTAAATCAGCCGTGTTTTTTGTGTGTTTTTTTTGGGGTATCGGCTTTTATGGTCCTCCAATAATCGATCGACCTCTAGTATGTACGTACGGTCACTGTGGGGACGATGTCATCGACGCGCTTATTGATGAAGTCAGTGACTAATGTGGTATACTCCTCAATGCCATCGGAAGAATCCCGGAACATATTCCAGTCTGTGCTAGAAAAACAGTCCTGTATCTTAGCATCTGCTTCATCTGACCACTTTCTTATTGACATAGTCACTGGTGCTTCCTGCTTTAGTTTTTGTTTGTAAGCAGGAATCAGGAGGGTAGAATTATGTTCAGATTTGTCAAATGGAGGGCGAGGGAGGGCTTTGTACGCATCTGTGTGTGGAGTAAAGGTGGTCTAGAGGTTTTTCCCCCTGCACCTTTAACATGCTGGTAGATATTAGGTCAAATGGATTTGAGTTTTCCTGCATCAAAGTCACTAAAGAAATGTTTTATTAAAAATCAAAACTGTCATGTTGTCCAAATGTTATTTATTTTTTGAAGTACCGTGATATATTTTGACCATATCGCCCAGCCCTAGTATGACTGCGACTTCAGTAGCAAGATGTGCTCCCCTCACCCTGCATCTGAATTAGACTATAATTACAGGAGCAGGGTGAGGGAGAGGGCAGGAGAACAGAAACCATACAGCCTCCGGTTCACTACACACACACACACACACACACACACACGCATGCACAAAGGGACCTTATGTAAAATGTATTTAATATATTCAAGTTGGAAAGTGAAAATCTAGGTTAGCTCTAGCCCTGAGGTTGGTGTGGACTTTCCCCCTCGCCCTCCTGGGGAAAATGACTAAGTCATGTTGTTGAAGTACACAGCTCCAAAAAATACAGATTGATTTAGTTTTCTTGCAGAAAAATTCTTAACTTCCCATGGCATGGTGTGTGATGTCAGAGGTCGTTGTAGATTCTCGTAAGTCGGAAATCCGATCTTCTGCCTTGCCTTTCAATGTGTGGTTGTGTAGGCCGTTGATGAAATACAACATCTAAGGTAATTTGTCACGTGCACGGGAGACAGCTGGGGTAAAACGGTACAGTGAAATGCTTACTTCCCGAATTTCATCAACAGTGCAGAGTACATGTCAAGTAGCAAAGATAATCAATCGGTAGATGAATAGAACTGTAACAGAGCACAACATGGAGGAAGCTATAGTAGATCTTCAACCAGGTGACCCTACAGCCCACTACCAGTGTTGGACCAGGTGACCCTACAGCCCACTACCAGTGTTGGACCAGGTGACCCTACAGCCCACTACCAGTGTTGGACCAGGTGACCCTACAGCCCACTACCAGTGTTGGACCAGGTGACCCTACAGCCCACTACCAGTGTTGGACCAGGTGACCCCACTGCCCACTACCAGTGTTGGACCAGGGGGACGTGACGAGTGCGAGACGTGGCGAGGAGGAGGGGGCTGGGACGCGGCGAGGAGTGGGCTGGACGCGAGGAGGAGTGGGCTGGACGCGAGGAGGAGTGGGCTGGACGCGAGGAGGAGTGGGCTGGACGCGAGGAGGAGTGGGCTGGACGCGAGGAGGAGGAGTGGGCTGGACGCGAGGAGGAGTGGGCTGGACGCGAGGAGGAGGGGGCTGGACGCGAGGAGGAGGGGGCTGGACGCGAGGAGGGGGGGGCTGGACGCGAGGAGGAGGGGGCTGGACGCGAGGAGGAGGGGGCTGGACGCGAGGAGGAGGGGGCTGGACGCGAGGAGGAGGGGGCTGGACGTGGCGAGGCGTGGAGGGGGGGGCGGGACGTGGCGCGGCGAGGAGGGGTGGGACGTGGCGAGGGGAAGCTGCTTTGCACTTTGAGATGCATCCCTCTTCTCTCAAAATATAAACGCCTCATGCAACAATTTAAGTGATTTTACTGTGTTACAGTTAATTATTAGGAAATCTATGAATTTCACATGACTGGGCAGTGCCACTGCCATAGGTGGACATGGGAGGGCATAGACCCACCCACTGGGGAGCCAGGTCCAGCCAATCAGAATTAGTTTTTCCCCTCAAAAGGGCTTTATTACAGACAGACATTTTAAATTTCATCAGCTGTCTGGGTGTCTGGTCTCAGACAATACCACAGGTGAAGAAGCTGGATGTGGAGGTCCTGGGCTGGCGTCTGCGTTCTGAGGTTTGTTGCAGCTTATGGTAGAGAAATGAATATTCGATTATCTGGTAACAGCTCCTGTGTACATTTCTGTAGTCAGCATGCCAATGTAACGGATGTGAAACTGCTAGCTTAGTTAGCGGTGGTTCGCGCTAAATAGCGTTTGTCGGTGACGTCACTTGCTCTGAGACCTTGAAGTAGTGGTTCCCCTTGCTTTGCAAGGGGAACGCGGGCTTTTGTGGACCGATGGGTAACGATGCTTCGTGGGTGACTTGTTGATGTGTGCAGAGGGTCCCTGGTTCGCGTCCGGGTATGGGCGAGGGGATGGTCTAAAGTTATACTGTTACACCAATTGCACACTCCCTCAACTTGAGACATCTGTGGCACTGTGTTGTCAAAACTGCACATTTTGGAGTAGCCTTGTGATTGTCCCCAAACACAAGGTGCACCTGTGTATTGATCATGCTGTTCAGTTTCTTGATATGCCACAGCTGTCTGGAGGATGGATTATCTTGGCAAAGGAGAACTTCTCACTAACAGGGATGTTAAAAAAAATCTGTGCACAACAGTAGAGAGGAGTAAGCTTTTTGCTTATGGCTCTGTTTTATTTCATGCTCCTGAATCATGGAAACACTTTATATGTTGCGTTTTATATTTTTGTTCAGTATACATTATTAGTCTGAGCATAAATCTATTCAGCTTTATTTCCAGTTGGATTTGAATGGCTGTTTTGTCTCTCAAACGCGCACACACAAGCCCAGGCTTTCCAGCTGTGGAAGTGGGCCGGGCAGAATACACACTTGCTCAGACACACACATGCTCTGGTCAATGCCGGCTGGATGAACCACTGCTACAGTCAATGTTTAATGTCCTGACACTAAGCTTTCCTTTAGATTAGATACAGGTCATATAACAGAGTAAGTGTGTGGTTAGTGCTATATATGGAGCAGCAATATTGTAGTAGTACAGAAGTGGCAGACCAGTCTAACGTGTGTTTTGTGTGGGAACAGAAGATGATCTGTCAGATGTTAACAGATAACATGGTTAGTGTCCTCTGTGGAGTTACATGACTGGATTAGTTTATTTTGTGTGTGTGTGTCTGTCACACACACACACACACACACACACACACACACACACACACACACACACACACTAGGGGGTCTGAGGGAGAGTGTAGGGCTAGGGGAGCGCTGGGGGGGAGAGGAGGAGGACTATGGGAGCGCGGGGGGAGGTGAATACTATGGGAGCGCGGGGGGGAGGTGAATACTATGGGAGCGCGGGGGGGAGGTGAATACTATGGGAGCGCGGGGGGGAGGTGAATACTATGGGAGCGCGCGGGGGGGAGGTGAATACTATGGGAGCGCGGGGGGAGGTGAATACTATGGGAGCGCGGGGGGAGGTGAATACTATGGGAGAGCGCGGGGGGAGAGGAGGTGGTGGAGGAGGAGGACTAGGGGAGCATGCGGGGGGAGAGGAGGATAAGGGGACTAGGGGAGGGCGGGGGGAGAGGAGGAGGACTATGGGAGCGTGTGGGGGGGGTAAAGGGGGACTAGGGGAGCGTGGGGGGGGGGGGAGAGGAGGGGGACTAGGGGAGTGCGCGGGGGGGAGAGGAGGAGGAGGAGGAGGACGACGACGACTAGGGGAGCGCGCGGAGGGGGACTAGGGGAGCGCGCGGGGGGAGAGGAGGTGGACTAGGGGAGCGCGCAGGGGGAGAGGAGGGGGACTTGGGGAGCGCGCGGGGGGAGAGGAGGAGGACTAGGGGAGCACGCGGGGGAGAGGAGGAGGAGGGGGGAGAGGAGGACTAGGGGAGCGCGCGGAGGGGGAGAGAAGGGGGACTAGGGGAGCGCGCGGAGGGGGAGAGGAGGGGGACTAGGGGAGCGCGCGGGGGAGAGGAGTGGGACTTGGGGAGCGCGCGGGGGGAGAGGAGGGGGACTTGGGGAGCGCGCGGGGGGAGAGGAGGGGGACTTGGGGAGCGCGCGGGGGGAGAGGAGGAGGACTAGGGGAGCGCGCGGAGGGGGAGAGGAGGGGGACTAGGGGAGCGCGAGGAGGGGGACTAGGGGAGCGCGAGGAGGGGGACTAGGGGAGCGAGGAGGGGGACTTGGGGAGCGCGCGGGGGGAGAGGGGGACTAGGGGAGCGCGCGGGGGAGAGGAGGGGGACTTAGGGAGCGCGCGGGGGGAGAGGAGGAGGAGGACTAGGGGAGCACGAGGAGGAGGACTAGGGGAGCGCGCGGGGGGAGAGGAGGAGGAGGAGGACTAGGGGAGCGCGCGGGGGGAGAGGAGGAGGAGGAGGAGGACTAGGGGAGCGCGCAGGGGGGAGAGGAGGAGGAGGAGGAGGAGGAGGACTAGGGGAGCGCGCGGGGGGAGAGGAGGAGAAGGACTAGGGGAGCGCGCGGGGGGGAGAGGAGGAGGAGGACTAGGGGAGCGCGCCGGTAGGGGGGAGAGGAGGAGGAGGACTAGGGGAGCGCGCAGGGGGGAGAGGAGGGGGACTAGGGAGCGCGCGGGGGGAGAGGAGGGGGACTAGGGGAGCGCGCAGGGGGACTCAAGGAGCGCGCGGGGGAGAGGAGGAGGAGGACTAGGGGAGCGCGCGGGGGAGGAGGAGGAGGACTAGGGGAGCGCGCGGGGGGAGAGGAGGAGGAGGACTAGGGGAGTGCGCGGGGGAGAGGAGGAGGAGGACTAGGGAGTGCGCGGGGGGAGAGGAGGAGGAGGAGGACTAGGGGAGTGCGCGGGGGAGAGGAGGAGGACTAGGGGAGAGCGCGGGGGGAGAGGAGAGGACTAGGGGAGCGCGCGGGGGGAGAGGAGGAGGAGGACTAGGGGAGCGCGCGGGGAGAGGAGGAGGACTAGGGAGCGCGCAGGCGGAGGAGAGGAGGAGGAGGACTAGGGGAGCGCGCGGGGGGAGAGGAGGAGGACTAGGCGCGCGGGGGAGAGGAGGAGGAGGAGTAGGGAGCGCGCGGGGGAGAGGAGGAGGAGGAGTAGGGGAGCGCGCGGGGGGAGAGGAGGAGGAGGACTAGGGAGCGCGGGGGGAGAGGAGGAGGAGGAGTAGGGAGCGCGCGGGGGGGAGAGGGAGGAGATAGGGGAGCGCCGGCGTGGTCGGGGAGAGGAGGAGGAGGACTAGGGGAGCCGCGGGGGAAGGAGGAGGTCCTAGGGGAGTGCGTGGGGGGATGAGGAGGAGGAGGAGAGGCTAGGGGGGGAGAGGAGGGGACTATGGGAGTGTGTGGGGGGAAAGGAGGAGAAGGAGGACTAGGGGAGTATGCGGGGAGAGAGGAGGAGCGAGGACGACTATGGGAGCGTGTGGGGGGAGAGGAGGACAAGGCGGGGACTAGGGGGAGCGCGCGGAGGGGAAGAGGAGGAGGATAGGGGAGTGTGTGGGGGAGAAGGAGGAAAGGGGGACAGGGGAGGGCTGGGGAGAGGAGAAGGAGGACTAGGG